>NW_019394256.1:600000-895435 GCF_000612105.2 Orussus abietinus
TTGCCGAGATTATCGTGTTTGCGAGCACTCGTGGATAACGTTTACGGTCACGTTTTAAAATTAAATCCACACAATGAATGTTGCTGCACTTTACCGGGACTTAAAATTTCATTAAAATCGAATGAAGATTTTTTAATGACTATATTATAAATGTTTGGCTGAATGTTTTTGTTATTACATCCCTTCGTAACCCTGTATGACTCTAAGGTCATGTACTTATCGATATTTTTCAAGTCATTTGATTTTTCTAGCCTAACAATGTAGCACCTCATTACTGTAACAATTGTTCCTGTCTAAGGAATTTCTATATAAATTGTAAATTTATATACAAATAATTATTAATACCAGAAAGTTAATATTTGAAAATTGCGCGGTACAGCAGTTTCTTCTTGGCTCGAAAAAAATATAAGTTGTAGAGGGGTATTGTGAAAAGTTTAGAATAAAAAGTGCGTCGTGAATGGTGCAAAGACCCTCAGTTACTTGGCCGGCATAAAAACAAATTCGTTTATTTTTCCTTCAACAGGATGCAACAAACAGTCGCTTTGACTTTATGGTTTATGGCTAATGACATGTAGGTTTATGGTTAATAACTTGTAGCGCAATTGTATAAATCACCACGTGTCAACTTTAACGACATAATAAAGAAATTTTGCACTGCACGAGTCGTTGACCCAAAAACGTGGCACAGATAAGTATGAAAAATAAATAATTGCGAGGTTTCCGTCACGACTGCTATTTTGTAACTCATAAAGCATAAAACACGCGGACATTTAAAACACCCGGTCCATAAAAGTATTTGAAAAACGAGTACTTGTCATTTTTGGAAGCTCACGTAGCGCGAGGTTATCGCCTCGAGTGAGTGCACTGCACTTATAAGTGCAGCATATGCAGAAATATAAATAGACGTCACCGACCGTGTTAATTCCACAAGGCAAACTTCACTCACGGGAAAGTGATTTATAAAAAAAAAGTCATAAGCAATGTCTATATACCTGCATATTTTTTCTTATGAATTTATGCATAAATCAGCCTAAGACGTATATCGATTATACATGCCCGTTTCTGCATGCGCTCGTCTGCATATTATCTACCAATGTCGTTTTCACCTTGGTCAGCCTGTGATAATCCCATGATATAGGCATTGCATTTGCATTTAATCTCCCGGTAACGTTCTTTATGCGATTAATATTACGGTCGTTATACGTAAAGGTATCATAAGTGTACCAGCTTCCCATTTTTGACATAATCCCTTTTCCACTGATATGCACTATTCATAAATTAGTCCAACGGTATTAAATGTTCAAAATCCACCGAGTTAACAATCTCTCGATTTTCCTTGCCAAATCGGTCGATCATCCGTACTTTAACAATTTAAACATTTGTCGTACAATTCTGCTCTTGGAATGACAATGAACTTCTCATGCAATTCCTTTTCAATTGCCATAGCACGATACATTTTCACAAAGCTATGCAATGTCCATCAAATTAGTCAACTGGAATTAGGAAGTACAAAATTCATTGAATTTACAATTCCAGAATTTCAAAAAGTCAATGTACGAATTACATGTCAGAAATCTCAATACTTGATTTACGAATAATTAGCGCCGTTTTATTAAATTCGATTCGTTTAATAAAATACATACTACTTAGAAACTTTGGCCCCGAACCCCTGAAAGTCATTACTTTTACATTTACATGGGCACTATAAAAAAACTAATAAAATATTACACATTTCAGATTTATTTAATACTACATCGGCTTCACTGTAAAGAATTACCCATATTGTTTTTCAGCGGTTTAAGAGTTTCATTGGCAAAATTGTATACATAGGTTGTCAGTATATAAACGTCATGTCACAGGTATCCCACATCGATCGCAATTACACGGTCCCGAACATGCATACCTAAGTGCATCTATGATGCATTTCATGTCGGTCATGTCGGCGTCACCTTCGGGCGTTGTTTCATCTCACATATGTGAGAACCTCGTTTGTCACGTGCCCATCGAACATGTCGAGCGAGCAAAGAGGTCTTTGTTCTAAGCGACTGTAGTTCTACACGAGTACTTGAGGTAATTATCATTCAATAGCGGAACCTCGCACGTGGGCTATACCACGTGGGCCGAAACCTACAACGTGTCATCCGACGCCATTCCCCTGTGGGCTCGACGAACGTAAGATGGAAAAGACGTTCCATAAAAAAAAAAAAATGAAGAAAAAGAAGGAAACAGTCATGTTCCGATGTGAGAATACCACGCGTCTTGCAAAATGATTGTCAGATCAGCTTTTCAAACTTTTTTTTTGAAAATGCGCGGGAAAAGCGTAGGAACGAGGAGTGGGTTGCAACAATTGATGCTGAACTTAATTGGCCATTTTCCTTGGCGTTGTGTATAATTTAATAAAAATTGTCGTGCTGGATTTCCCAAAAGTAGGTGTCATTTAAAATTTTTATTTGTCTTGCAAAATGATTGTCAGAGCAGCTCTTCAAACTTTTTTGAAAATGAACTTTTTTGAAATTTGAACGAGGAGTGGGTTGCAACAATTGATGCTGAACTTAATTGGACATTTTCCTTGGCGTTGTGTATAATTTAATAAGAATTGTCGTGCTGGATTTCCTAAAAGTAGGTGTCATTTAAAATTTTTATTTGTCTTGCAAAATGATTGTCAGAGCAGCTCTTCAAACTTTTTTGAAAATGAACTTTGAAATTTGAACGAGGAGTGGGTTGCAACAATTGATGCTGAACTTAATTGGACATTTTCCTTGGCGCTGTGTATAGTTTAATAAGAATTGTCGTGCTGGATTTCCCAAAAGTAGGTGTCATTTAAAATGTTTACTTGTGTTGCAAAATGATTGTCAGAGCAGCTATTCAAACTTTTTTGAAAATGAACTTTGAAATTTGAACGAGGAGTCGGTTGCAACAATTGATGCTGAACTTAACGACTGTGTCCGTCGCCAATTATCAAAAAGTTAACGACCCTGTGGACTTTAACAATTCGATGAGTCACAAAAACGAGACGTGCACTTTTTCAACGGACTACGTTCTGCTGAGCACGAGAGTTATCACGTTTCTAAACTGTACCATGCTGATACTTTCGTCTTTGAGAATTCAACGAGAATCACGTCCGGGGTCGTTGTCCGCTAGAAATATCGCAAGTAACTCTGGGAATATTAATATTTTGGAAAGCAAAATGGAAACAGTCTTGCTTACCGAGAATTACGAGTAGAGACGTCAAAACATTTTTCTATTCCATGAAGGGGAACGAGAATCATTTTTGGGCCCGTTCTTGTTAACCTTCTGGTTTAAATTAAAACAACATTAATTAATAATGAAATTCGAGGAAAGCAGACATCAAGAAATACTAGTGACGTTCCACAAGTGCAGGGGTCTCAGAATTTGCTGTTCTAATCAAAATTTTGTAGTAACCCGTATAATATTATAATATTCCAGTCTTTACACTTAATATTCTGAATATAGACTATATCTCAACCCTATTATTACCGCAAACTGCATTTTGAAGTGAAACTTCTTATAGCACTGAAATATGCATTTTATGAAAGGAGCCCAATTCGGAAAACGACACCCTCTTCTTTCATTACAATCGATTACTATTTATATTCATCTTTGTGCAGTAATATCGAGACAATTTGCGTAAACGTTTTTTTTAGCCACAGGGCGTTGCTCTATCGATTATCTATTCACATTTAAAATGCAATTAAAGAAAATACAAACAAAATGCAAGAATAACTATGTCTGACACAATCAGTACGGAACGCGTAAGAGCGTTTCGCTCAAGAATACTTAAGAATAATTATTACAAGCTAATAATTTTCTTTAATCATGTGTTTACATCAAAAACTCATGTATACATTTGACAAGTTCATCACTATGGTCTAATTTGAAAATCGCCACTATAGTCGAAGTTTTCATATGAGCAGTAAAACTATCACAAACATGACACATCGGGTTCTCACGGAAAATCGGATGACACTTATAGAAAGCGTGGAAATTCATGACTTCCCAAAGGTGATGGTCCAGACTCCCAGAATTTAGCTAATAATTCTCATTAATTATTTATTTTCATCGAAAACTCATGTATACCCTTGACATGTCATCAGCATGTTCTAATTTGAAAACCGCCACTATAGTCGAAGTTTTCGTTTTTACCAGTCAAAACTGACACAGACATGACACATCGGGTCCTCCCGGAAAATCGGATGACTCTGATACAAAACGTTGAAATTCACGACTTTGACATTCATGCAAGGTGGTGGTCCAGATTCTCCCAGAATTTCCTCGAAAATCATCTTTCCATTTCAGAGTACAATTCCTTCCTCTCGAAGATGCCGCGACCATTTCTCATCCTCGGTTCCGTCGAAACGCCTCACCTCCACCCATATCTGGATCTAGGAACGACTCTATCAGTGCGCATTTCTATTCACGTCCGATCACAGGATCCGAAGAAGGCACGAATCGGAAAATGCCAGTGACGTCACTGGAGGAGTGCAGGGATTCGTCAGGAGACTTGGCGCACTAATCGACTCCCGGTCGGTGTCTACTACGTAGTAGTACGTCGGATACATTGGATACATGCGACAGCCTCGACTGCCCATCGCACTCGACTCGGCCGACTATGCGAACTATGCGCGTAATGCTCGAACATGCTTCATGATGCACGGTGCGTGGCCTTGCGGAGCCGCGTATGGGTCGCACGCGTAACAGGCCGCGCGTGCACACCACTTCGAGTTGGGCCGTCGGCGTGTGTCGGCCTTTCCAACGAGTCCTCCTCGGGGAATGCTAAGAATTATCCCGACACATCTAGTCGCTGGCATAATTAGATCCGCTCTTCCTCTGCTTGATAAAATCTTACTTCGCATCGCGCGATAATTCGAACTTTGGGTATTAGAACACTGGGGAAATTGATAGGGATTTATTGATGATGGTCAAATGTTGGGTTGTGGCGTCCGTTCCTGCCACTCTCCTACTACCAATGCTCCAACCTACCAATGTTACTACCAATGCTCAATGGCAACTGTATTGACTTTTCATAATGAGTCTTCCTCGGGGAATGCTAAGAATTACTCCGACACATCTAGTCGCTGACATAATTAGATCCGCTCTCCTCTGCTTGATAAAATCTCACATCGCATCGCGCGATAATTCGAACTTTGGATATTGGAACATTAGAGAATTAATTGGGATTTATCGCTGATGATCAAATATTGGATTGTGGATTGTGGGATCCACTTTGGATTGCCAATGAACAATGGCAACTCTATTGACTTTTCATAATGAATCCTCCTCGGGGAATGCTAAGAATTACCCCGACATATCTAGTTGCTGGCATAATTAGATCCGCTCTTCTCTGCTTGATAAAATCTCACTTCGCATCACGCGATAATTCGAACTTTGGATATTGGAACATTAGAGAATTAATTGGGATATATCGCTGATGATCAAATATTGGATAATGGATTGTGGGATCCACTTTGGGTCGCCAATAATCAATTGCAACTGTGTTGACTTTTCGTAATGAATCCTCCCGGGGAATACTAAGAATTATCCCAACACATCTAACCGCTGGCATAATTAGATCTACTACTTGATAAAATCTTACGTCGCATCGTGCAATAATTAGAACATTTAATATTCCAACACCGGGGGAATTAATCGGAATTAATCGCTGATGGGCAACTATTGGGGTATAGTATCCATTCCTGTGGTGTCAGTAGGGAATAGTCGGTGTACAATGTTTGAATTGATTGGAGTTAGGGTTGATGAGCATCATTAGGAATGATCTGGTTTGATGACTTAGAAAGGTTGAGAAGTGTTTTAGTAGCGAACCAGAATCTGGGCCGGACAATTTCTGCTATCCCTTTTCCTGCGGCTACTTGTTAAGTTCTCCCTGGACGATAATTTAAATTTTGGAGATTCAATTGAGAATCATTGTGGTGATTAGTTGTGATTAACTGTCATAAGGTCAACTGGTAAATGATGGTGTCCATTTGCGTGATGATGAGTCGGTAGTTAGTTACCAATGTTCAATCCCTGTAATATAGAGCTTGAAAGATTTCGTAAACAATGATTTAGTGCCACGACTTAGAAAGGTTGGAGAAGTATTGTTTTAGTATTTAATTCAACGTCTGGTCCGGCCAATTTCTGACTTGAACTGTTTCATGATTTAGGGGGGTTACGGTGGTGCGTTAATTCTTAACTCGATATCTGATTTAACCCGTTTCCATCTCTATTGTCTATGGTTGCGGTTACAGGAACTTAACGCCAAGACGCGTGGCCCAACAATTTCACACGAAAAAAGAACTTCGATATAGAGATCTGAACATTGAAATCCACAATGCAGACCAGCGGAGTTCCGGGGTTATCACGAGATCGATCTTAACATCGAATTCAATGGGGTCCCGTGAAATTAAACACCAGAAAGGTTGCGCAATCTGGACACCAAAGGATATGGTGTGGTGGACCTAGACACCTAAAGTTAAGGCGCAATCAACTTGGACACCGAACACCATGATGCAATGAACATAGACACTCGAAACTGTGTTGCGATGAATCTGTCCAACGGAAACTATGGTGCGGTTAACCCGGTAACTGGAGACCGTCTAAAAGTTGGAGTCTGAGTGCTGTACTTGTACCTAGGTACTTTTACAGCACCGCGTGCGATATATTTAGATGGAATCTCTCACGTACCGCGTGATCGTGTGCGTATTTGTATGTGCCCCATTCATGCGTACGTAGTCTTACGTAGACGCGTGTACATGCGAACAGCGGTATGAATGAGGCTGGCGGGCCACGCACAAGGCGGCCATTTTGGTACCTCTGAAGAAGCCTCCATTCAACCTGCAGTGCATTTTTTGTCTCAAAGTCTGATTCAATTATGTTATTTCGGAATACAATACCGTGTACATGTGGAAAATATCCATCCAGACTAAACATATACTAAGAAAAACATTGCGTTTACCATTAAAAAATAAAACATGAGATTATTTCACTCGATTTACAAACCAGGCACAAGGCGGCCATTTTGATACCACCGAGGAAGCCTGCAATGTATTTTCTCATTTGAAAAACCTGATTCAATTATGTTATTTCGGAATGAAGTAGCTTGTATACGTGCATACTACTCACCTAGACTAAATATTTATTAAGATGTACACTGCGTTTACCTCCAATGTTTATAGGTCGAGTAAAACACTATAAAACGCCGTCCAGTAAAACCGTCCTTTCTTACAATTTAACAAAGATATTTTTTAAATGTCGCGTTTAGTTTAGCATATTAGTTTAACACTTTAACAACTGGCAAATTTGGAGGTAAATGACGTTTATGGATACCGCACAATCGATCAATAAGCGTCCGGTCGGAAACGTGTTAAGCAATGTCATCGATTACCTGTCATTGTTTACATATGCAACATGGTGCACCGCCTTTAAGTCCAAAGTATACATAATCCTATTATGGCTGGTATAATTAGAATCCCGCATATACTCATGTACATATTCACATTTCCAGTTAATGTGCGTATATATGCATAAAATGACGAATACTTGGATGGAAAAAACGTGTACTAGCCCGTGGCCATTTATAAAGTCGGCTCGAGTATGATTCACACGTCCGCCATTTTGGTTCCCCTAGAGCTCCTCTTATTTATTCCATTTTTTTAGCACCATCATCATGAAGGAACTCCCACTTTGGAAATTAAACTTAGATGTAAGAAACATTGTAACTAATGATTCTACTTCTACAACTTTTATAAGTAGAGTAATTAATTCATAACTCCTCGATTTACGCATTTCAGTACCCACTTTCTGTGCTCTTCGCTTCTCGTATGTAATTAAACGGAAACGCAATAAACGTAATGTGCGTAGGGAAACAAACGTTAGAAATTTATTTGACCATGGCATACCTCCTTCAGCCAGAAGATGAATTACCTGTCGCTGTTTACTTACGTAGCAGCGCCATTACGTCTATAACGTAACATAGTTCTATCACGGGCGATATAATTAGAATTGCACACGCAAAATGCGTCGAACGTTCGTGTACGCACGGAAGTCTAATTTGTGCGTGCTCTCGCCGGCTGCAAAAACGTGCACACACATGCAATAACACGAGGTGCAATTCAAGCCAACTCGCACATAATGCGTGCAGCAGCCATTTTGATTCCCGCTGATCGTCTTATCTAATGAATGTTTACCTCCATTGTTAAGAAAAGAAAAAACCTCTAACTTCGGAAACTTAAATAATGTCCCCATAAATAAATTAAATAATATTTAAACATAGTCAAACATTTTTAGTTACTTTATTTTATTTGACATCAATTTATTCATGTATACATGGGAGCTTAATTACATGTAAACGTACATATACAAGTTATATTTTATGACGTGTAAATTTATTCTTGCATATATAGGATGAAGTTCATGAAGCTAACTAGCATTCGAGACATGCAACGTCCTTTTGCTCATCTAACAAATATATTTAAACTCCATTTTTGTGAAACTTCTATCGTTACACATCTCAATATTAAATCATTTAATTCCACCATTTATTATATATGAGTACTTCCGTGTATATCTATGTGTACATTCGTTCATCAGCATATGGGAGTTTAATTTGTGCGTGAACTCTCACGCTGCAAAAACGTGCAAGCGTGTGCAACAAGACGAGGAGCAATTCATGAAGTCGGCTCGCATAAGACGCGCGCGGCGGCCATTTTGGTTCCCTCGTATCTCCTCTTATCCGCCGTGAAAGGGAGTCTTATTCTTCCCTCTTCACGCATGGTTTTAACGACTTTATAAATCGACAAATATTCCTCTCTTTTCACAAATTCTTCGGCTCGACTCGATATCGCTCGAGGATAATTCGGTGGTGAGTTATCGGCGTGGTTCGGGACTTGTTTACAGAAACTCCGAGGCGCGGAATGGCGCTGCTGTCTTAATTAGTGATAATGGCGGAGTCACGCGTTCGATAGTGTTTGAGAGAAAAAAAGGACCTCCGCTAGGCTGATAAAAAAGAGACGATTGGGAGTTAGAATGACCAATTGCTTCCGAGGGATTTTATAGTATCGCGATGTTGTTTAGAAAAAAAATGGCACATTCTCAATGCCTCTTATAACAATTCTATCGCACAAAAAAGATGACTCCTTGATTCTCGATAATGCCAAAAATAGTATAAAGAGATAAATAATGTACCTCCTTAGTATAAAATAAAAATTCACCGATGTTAATTCGAATACGTGAAATGTCGATAGAACTAATTAATCGTTCTAAACTGTTAAGTGATAAGAACACGAACTTTACACAAGAATATGTAGATTCTATTTCCATATTAGAGGGAACACGAAAACTTTACTCGATAACGAGTTGACACCTTGCCACTTGGTGTCGCCTTGACGAGAGCCTTATCACGTGGAGAAACACGGCCCTTATCAGGGAGATAGAAAAGGTGGCGCTTTGAGGTTAGGGCGCCACGGAGAATTCTCAGGATATACACGTCAGTTAATGTTTAAAAAAAGAAGAATCACGAGCGAAGAAACGTCGCTCTTATCAGAGAGATTGAATAGGTAGCACTTTGAGGTTAGGACGCCACGGTGAGCTTCCAATGCATACGTGTAGATTAATTTGAAAAGATGATTTTACGATAGAGAATCTCGATAGTATTTTCATATTATCTCAGATATGAAATGAGAAGTTTTCACAAAAGCGAGATCATGCTTTGCAACATTTGTAGAAAGGAATTTGATACTAAAGAAGAAACCCGGGCCTTATCAAGGAAGATGCCGCTTTGAGGTTAAGACGCGATGATGGATTTCCACGGCATAGAAGTCGATTAATATGGAAATAAATTAATTATATGTAAAAAAAATTTCAATTTTATTCTTATAACAGTTTAGACATAAACTGTAAAATTTTCTTAATGAAAAAATGACACCTCGCAACTGGAAAAGTCAGAAATCGTTCACATGAGAGGCTTATCGCGCGGAGAAATGTGGCCTTTATCAGGAAGATAAAAATTATGGCGTTGAGGTTAGGGGCGCCGCTTTGATTTTCAATGCACCCATATCGAATAATACGAACAGAAACATTTTATACAAGAAAATACAAATCATATTTTCATATTAGTTCAACTGTGAATAGTAAAATCCTTTCATAGGCGAAACGACACCTCGCAATTAGAAAAATCGGAAATCTTCCCCAATGAGTCTTATCACATGAAGAAACACAGCCCTTATCGGGTAGATAGAAAAGATGGCGCTTTGAGGTTAAGCATTTTAGATTTCCAACGCCTACACGTCGAATGACGTGAACAAGAACATTTTATACAAGAAAATGAAGATGACATTTTCACATTATCTCAGCTGTGAATTGTAAAATTCTCTGGTGGATGGAAACGACACCTCGGATTTGGAAAAGCCGGAAATCGCCCCAATGAGAGTCTTATCGCGCGGAGAAACTTCGCCCTTATCAGGGAGATAGAAAAGACGACGCTTTGAGGTTAGGGCGCCATAGTGTTCCCTACGTGTGCACGCAGCGCCTTTTCCTATCTAGCTGACCCAGTTCTCGACCCAGAAGAGAGGAGAGGAGAGAAGGGAAGAGAGCACTCTCCAAAATTATCGCTTCACTTCGGTGCAGCTTCTCTCTCTCCCTCTTTTCCTGGTTCCCACTTCTTCACCTCTTCCGTCCTTCTCTTCCTTTCATATTCCCTCCCACCCTCCTCGCGCCTCTCTCTTCCTCGCCTGCCTCGTCCTTGTCTTTCCTTCGCGCTTCCTCTTCCCTCGGCGTTCTCTCGCTCTCGTAGATTTCTCCTCTCTCGCTGCATCGCCGACGCCCATTCCAATCTGGAATTCGGGATCTCGAATGCGGCCGCGACTCCACTAATTTTGGGAATTCCAAAATGCCGACCTCCTTTCGATCAATGTCATTAACGTGTCATTATAATTCTGCATCAGTTGAAATAAGTATTGACGCATTTCACTCCTTTTAATCAAGATCATTAACACGGAATTATAATTCTGCATCGATTGAAATAAGTATTGATGCATTGTTCTCCTTTTAATCAATGTCATTAACACGGAATTATAATTCTGCATCAGTTGAAATAAGTATCGGTGCATTATCCTCCTTTTAATCAATGTCATTAACACGGAATGCATGAATTGCATGAATTGCATGAATTGAAATAAGTATTGATGCATTTCCCTCCTTTTGATCAATGTCATTAACATGTCATTACAATTCTGCATCAGTTGAAATAAATATCGATGCATTTCCCTCCTTTTAATCAATATCACTAACTCGGAATTATAATTATGCATCAGTTGAAATAAGTATTGATTGACATCCCTCTTTTTGATGAATGTCATTAACACGTTATTATAATTCTGCATCAATTGAAATAAGTATCGATGCATTTCCCTCCTTTTAATCAATATCATTAACACGTCATTATAATTCTGCATCAGTTGAAATAAGTATCGATGCATGAAATTGCCAGAAATTCGAATTTTTCACAAACTTGTTTATAAATATTTTAAAAACTGCTTGCAAATTATGAAATTTCATGGGTGTCGGAACCTTCCTTATAGTCTTCATATTCACGTAGAAAAGTGTGACACCATTCGGTACACCCAGTTAGGAGGAAAGTTTCATGAACGATTGCTTCCCCAAATGACATTTTCATGTCCCCTTAAATGCAGATTTTAAGGTAGACGCGTAAATCCGATCCGTGTCGTCGATCCCTTTGGATGGAGGATAATAGAATTTTAATGAGTTTTCCGTACAGAGGTGCGGTAAGACCGAATGCTCGAGCCTTGGGCCGTCGTTTCGATGAAACTCGAGGGAGCAGCTCGGACAAAGTAAAAGGAAGAGGCGCTGGGAAAGGAAGAGAGGATGATCCAGGCCACTGGAAAAGGAAAGTGAGCTCTACCATCTACCGTAGGAAGGACTGCGCCGCCGTCATTATGCAATAATTATTATCATCGTCATCGTTCGTCGCCGTCATTACAGCGAGCCGATTGCGCGTTGCGCCTCGCGGGCATCGCGATCATTATGATTAAAAACAATCGCTTTTGTGAAAATGATTGATCGCGATCGATCTCGACCGATCGGTTCTCTCTGTTCGATGGCTTCGATCGCTCGTACGGAAGAAACGCCATTTTTCTCCAATTAAACTTTACACAATCGGGGTCCCTCGCGTGACGGAGGAAATCTTCTGGAAATTATAATTGTTCGATGTTTTGTTCAGTCGGTCGGTGATACAGCTCACCGGCGACGAAGAAATTGAGAGTCTCGTCCGTGTATAAATATAATTATATCGTTAAAGAAATTATACCGTAACGTCGGTCTTTGCTTATGGTAAAGGTTTACAGATTTGCATGTTACTTAAGTTCAGAAATGCAGATTGTGGGAAATTTATCATGTGAATCTTTTTTTCAAAGCGCAAAATTTATCGGGAGAACTCTCTTCATTGAAAGATCTATCTATTTAAGAACTTATTATAAATGCCGAACGTATTTGCAAATTTAGTTTAAACACAGGGAAAGTCTGTGGTGAATTTAGTTTAGAAATGCGAAATGATAAAAACGAAATTAAGAGCCCAGGACACTTGTAATTAATATAATTATATCGTTAAAGAAATTATACCGTAACGTCGGTCTTTGCTTATGGTAAAGGTTTACAAATTTGCATGTTACTTAAGTTCTGAAATGCAGATTGTAGGAATTAATCATGTGAATTTTTTGTACAAACGCAAAATTTATTGGGAGAACTCTCTTCATTGAAGGATCTATTTATTTAAGAGCTTATTATAAATGCCGAACGTATTTGCAAATTTAGTTTAAACACGGGGAAAGTCTGTGGTGAATTTAGTTTAGAAATGCGAAATGATGAAGACGAAATTAAGAGTCCAGGACACTTGTAATTAATATAATTATATCGTTAAAGAAATTATACTAGTGTTGCCCTTGCTTCGCCCCCGGAGAAGATTTACAAATTTACATGTAAGTTAAATTTTAAAATGCAAATTTTATAAAACTTATCTTGTGAATTTTGTTTAACGGTTCAACATTTATTGGGGGAATTTTCTTTGTTTAAAGATCGATTTATTTAAGAATTTATTATAAATGCCGGACTTATTTGCAAATTTAGGTTAAAAATGGTTCAACTCTGTTGGGAATTTAGTTTAGAAATACGAAATGATAATGAAGAAATTAAGAGTCTGGGCTACTTGTAAATGTAATTATGTTGGCAAATGAATGATGTCGGACTTTGTGTAAACTTCGTTACTGCGATCAATTTTATTGCGAATTAAATTGAATTAAATTTCTGCTTCTTTGATATCGCGAGGTCAGAAGAAGAAAAGGGTCATGTCCGGAGTAAATTCCAATTAATTCGATTTCCGGGAACGATCGATCGATCGATCGGCACGATAGCTATTTCCTGTGGAGCTCGAACTTGAAAATAAAAAAAAAGACATACGCTCATTGCAGATCCCACGATCGACTAGGAGGAAAGACGTTCCATTGACATGACACGCAAAGGGAAACTTCGAAGGATGATCTTCTCGTTTATCCTTGTAGATGGAAGTAAATAAAAAGGATTAACCATTAGGAAGAGACTGACGTCCGAGAAGCCTGAATTGTACATAAATAATAGCTCTATATACATTATGTATTTATCTTCTCATAAAATGATCCTACTAATAATACGCGTCGATACGTGAATTATTAACAAACGTTAGCACCGAGTAATGCAACGACTCGCAAAAATCACAGACAGCACGGAACAATTACAAAATCATTTTTTCTGCAGGCGGAAAAATGCCCGTGTAATTATTAGACGGTTAATGAAATTTCTATCGAGGAGCAGGAAGAAAATTTAATTTCCTGGTTCAATAAACATGGCGCGGGAGAACAAAGGGGCTATTATTTTATCGCACCGACTAGAAGATGGAAACCCGAAGGATGACACTCGCTCGAGAATGACATCGTCCTTGCGAACAGGAATCCAGGAAGAATCCTTCAATCTAGATTTATAACGATCGTTCACGAATGAAAGTAACGTCTTGAATCGTTAGTCACTAAAAATCCATCCGCGATTTTCTTTTTAACTAGAACATCTTATCATGTATAACATCTAGAAGTAAAATTTCAAATGATTCGGTACATCCAATTCGGAAGAAAATTTCATAAATGAGACTTTAAGGCGGTATGAAAGCGACGTCCGTGTGGTAAATGGTGAATAAAAAACTTTTCTCTGAGCTGGTCGCACCGAATCGTTTGAAATTCCGCCACATGAATATAGAGACCCTAAGGAAGGTCTCGATACTAATAAAAATTAATTTCTTTAAGTTTATACATATACGTTTCTTAAATTTCTTGACAAGCGCAAGGGCGCTACAGAAATATTACATGAAGATTGTCGTCGATCGGAATCAAATCCATACAGAAACGCGTGAAACCCTAAGGTGATATCTAAATTAAGATACTCTTCCTTTCGTCCAAAATATTTAAAAATATATACTCATAAAGTTAAATAAAATTGGAGGTTAATGGAAATCATCTTACTAGTTTCATTATCGTTCACTTGACAATAATCCGATTACACTTCTTTTATAATATATTATAGTAAACTAATAATTAAGCGACACGTATTTTTTTATATCTGCCATTAAACACTTTAAGGGGGTGAAAACACCAGCCAAAGTAAGGCATGTCAAGGGGCGATTTGGAAGTTTCACCCACAAGAACATAATATTTTTTAACCAATCCACCTGGAGAAGCTTTCTCATGACGAGAAATGAAAAATATAATTTTCTCAATTAATAAAAAAATTGAGGGGTGAGCCACCCCTCACAGGCTTTACTTTGGATGGTAGTTTCACCCCCTTAAAGTGTTTAATGACAGATAAAAAAAATACGTGTCGCTTAGTTTTTAGTCTACTATAACATATTATAGAAGAAATCAAATCGGAGAGATCGATTTGGGGTACCTTCCTTGTTAGTGAAGTCGGGGAATTTTTTCGTCGTTTCCTTAAGGGAGAAAGCGACGGCCTAGCTTTGCAAGTCGTAAACCCTCGTAAACGTCGTCGTGGCTTCATTCATAAAGCTCCATTCACAAAGGGGTGCCACGTAACGCTTAAAGATTTACGATGAGACATTCGATCGGACATTCATCTTCTACAGATCTTTCTTCCGGTCGCCCCGACGTCGGACTTGCACTCGGCAAAACGCGCGATAGTCGGACAATTCTTTAAAAATAGAATCTTATCCTTCACTCACATTCTAACCAGGCCATAGAAGCACAATCAACGGGACCCAATTAAAGGATATTAACAAAGATAGTTTATTTTTATTATTCAAAATTGCTCCTTAACACCACCACAGTAACTAACTCATTAATCTGCTATCTACTGGCTTGATAACGTAATTACCACTTTCCGTAGTAACTAGACACGAAGAAAATAAACGAAGATAACTCGAAGGTGATGGAAATACCGTGAAACGTTTCTTTTCAACAAATTATTTAGTAACATTGGCACGTAGTAACTAGACACGATGGTGATATGGAAATACTGTGAAACGTTCCTTTTTAAGAGATTATTTAGCTTTACTGGCATATTTTGTTAAATATCATGAGATTATCAGGGAACTCGGTAGAAAAAATATGTACACATTTGTACACGTATGTACACGTAAACATTAGCGAGTTATTTTAATTCAAAATTGAAGATGACAAGTTTGTGATATTTTGTAATATCAGCAATTATTAACAATTACAAATTTGCCATTCGATGTTGTTTCATCATTTTTTCGGTTCAAATTAACGCAATATATTAACTGCCGCTATAATAATTCCGACTAAATAACTTTTTCGGTCGCATTTTATAGATATAGCTATGTCGTCTAATAAACGCTTTCCTTTGCAAAAGTTGGTCGAAAAAGCCATTTTGTAATATCAGCAATTATTAGCAGTTACAAATTTGCCATTCGACGTTGTTTCGTCATTTTTGCGGTTCACATTAACGCAATATTTTAACTGCCGCTATAATAATTTCGACTAAATTACTTTTTCGGTCATATTTTATATATATAGCTAGGACGTCTAATAAACGTTTTCCTTTGCAAAAGTTGGTCGAAAATGCTACTTTGTGGTATCGGCGGGTACTTCAGGCCAAGCACTCGAAGGAACTTAATTTCTCGGTAGAAACTCGCGTAATTCAACACCCAGCATTAATTAACGCTAAGCTCTCGACTTTTGCGAAATACCCGCGGTAAAAGTCGACGCCGTAACTGCCTCAATTCCCTAATTAATTAATTCTGGTTAATCGTGTGCGTGTGCGCGCATGCGCGCCCGCAGTTGCACCTCCACTGCAGCCCTTGACCGCAGCTGCAGCTGCGCCGCTCTTATCTCGGGGGAGATTATGCACCCACGATGCGTATAATTGAACGGCAATGAACTGCGACCTCGCGTCTCTTTTACTTGAACCTCGCACATGTAGCCTTTAATTAATCCTTTCCTTCCTCTTTGGAAAAGCGAAACTGCAATTTGTAGGCACTGTAATGGCGGACCCGTTCTGAGCGCAAGGGAAACGCGAATGTTCTTGCGATTACGCACTTTGTAATTTTGCGATCAAACGTTTCGACACGGTATAAAGTTAAGTTCAAAGAGTTGAAAGCTGTAAAAATAGGATTTCTTCTTTCAGAACTGCTACGGGTGCAAATCTTTTAAATAGGCAACCATACGATATAAATCGGTCGATGATGTACTAACTGAAGTGCTTGGGCAAAATTTCCGGAAGAGGATTAAGATATTAACTTTTACCTTTTTCAACGTTTACAATAGAAACGTTCCATCCAGTTTTTGACGTCGAATATTGTGGCAGAATGAAATTCCGCCATCTTAAGTCGTACAACGCATTGAATAGTCTTACTTTTTTCAACCAGAACTATCTGAATGTTACTAAACAGGTAAAAGAATTTACCATAATTTTGCAGGTCACCTGCATCATTATGCTGCTCTTTGCTGAGATTTCAAATGTCTTTATTTCCGTGTTTCTCAAAACCGAGCAAAACGAAGCGATTTTGTCAGCGGAGCGGAGGCGTCAAAGGGAACCAAGATGGCGGCTTCTTTCCGCAGCGTCGATCAGAAGCTTCGACTATATCTGACATTTTAAAAGCATTGTTGCTCTTTGCTTAGATTAAAAATGTCTTTGTATCCATGTAGTGCTTTTCAAAAGCAAGCAAAACGAAGAAAATTTTTTGAGCCGAATGATGGCGTCTAAGGGAACCAAAATGGCGGCTTCCTTTCACAGAGTCGCTGAGCGGCTTCGGCTACATCTCACGCTTCATCAGCAATACTGCTCTTTCCTTAGATTACAAGTGTCTTTATTTCCGTGTTTCTCAAAGCCGAGCAAAACGAAGCAATTTTCTCAGCGCAGTGATGGAGTCAAAGGGAACCAAAATGGCGGCTTCCTTTCGCAGAGTCGCTAAGCGGCTTTGACCTACCTCTCACACTTTACCAATAATGCTGCTCTTTGCTGAGGTTTCAAATGTCTTTGTTTCCGGGTAGCGCTTCTCGAAACCGAGCAAGACGACGCAATTCTTTCAGCAAAATGAAGGCGTCAAAGGGAACCAAAATGGCGGCTTCCTTTCACAGATTCGCTCAGAGGCTTTCGACTACATCTCACGCTTTATCAGCAATGCTGCTCTTTGCTTAGATTACAAATGTCTTTATTTTCGTGTTTCTGAAAACCGAGCAGAACGAAGCAATTGTTTCAGCGGAATGAAGGCGTCAAAGGGAACCAAAATGGCGGCTTCCTTTCGCAGAGTCGCTCAGCGGCTTTCAACTGCATTTCAGCCGACACGACACATTGTTCGCCGAGTTTTCCGCGTGAAAACCGCAACAGGGGGCAAGAGGGGAAGGTTCACTCGTTAACAGCGGCACTGTTCGCGACTTTTATCTTGATGTTCTCCGAAGAACATTATAAATCGAGAATAATGGTCTGCCTACGCGTCCGCTCGTGAGGCGCATCGCGGAAAGGCCATGCTAACGACCCACGCATGAGCGAAAGTCAACCATTTCCGATATACATAAAGAAAATAAACAATATATTTCGTTCATTTCTGAGTTCCATCTTGTATTTCTAAAACATGTCTCGTATACATTCCGTGTCGTAGATAGGCAATAGATTATGTAAATCAAGGACAAAAAGTTGTATTCCTCTCAGTGGTACTGAATCAGATCAACCGGAAATACACGAATTATTAATTCACGGGAAAGCAATAACACTGAAAAGTATTTCACTTGTAATTTTCATTCATGCAATTTTCTATATTTCTCGTATTAGAGGACATATTTCATAACGATTTTATTCATGAAAGATTTCCGTAATAAGATTCTTCATCTGTTTTCAATTTCAATGCCCATGTTTTATTTCTAGAAGGATTATTGGTAATTGAAAGAGGAAGAAATGGAAAAGATACACCGAAACACGCCGAATTACGGACAATACATTTCCTATAATTCTGGCACTCGCAATAATACTGTATTTATCCCAAAGAACCAAAACATATGTTTTTTCTATGTGAAAATGAAATATCGGGAGTTTCAAGCCCTTCATTGCACCTCCATAATCACGTGTTAAAGTTTCGAACAATTCGGCGCTCCCAATTTGGAGAATTGTTTTATAAATATTTTCACGTTTTGATATAGAATTTCATAATACCTTAAACTGATGCGAAAATGACGTTTGAGGTGTCTGGTATATGAAACTTTTATCCGAGCTTGACACACCGAATCATCTGAAATGTCACCTCGTGAATATGGAGGCCCTAAGGAAATTAAATTTTCCAATTTATTTATAAACATGTTTTTAATGTTTTTCCTTTATAGAAATAAAATTGCGTTCCTTATGACCTCTATATTTACATGGTGGAATTTAAAACGATTCGGTGCACCCAGTTCGCAGAAAAGGGTTGCGAATGATTGACCCCTCAGCTGCCGCTTTGATGTCACCTTAAAGTAATTAAAATCGGTATATGGGAGCGCCCTCCCCTCCATATACCGATCTACATAAATCACTCGGCACCTTTCCGGCGGATATCCAATAATTCTAATCCGCGGACCGAGTGCAGCTTGCTTTCTTGCAACTCGCTGACCTGATTCCGGTACACCAGTGTGAGAGGGTCTTCGGGCCGAGAGAGGGAGACAGAGGGGAAGGAGAATGCGAAAACGAAAGGTAGAGAGCGAGAGGGAACGAGAGTACAAGACGGAGGGAGAGGCTGCAGACACGTAATACCCGTCACGGTAACGGTAACACTACATTATGCCACCGCTAATGTCATTCATTTATGATTTAATAGGGGAACACTCGACTCTGCTGCACTCTCACGGAGGGGATGACAACTACGACAACTGGGTCGTCAAATAGCGAAATTCAACCTCTAACCTTTATTTCTCCAGCTGCTTTTTCCTTCATCGATTTTGTATCCGACGTCGACTTCTCTGTATTTCTTCGAAAATAATTGTGAGTAAAAGACTTGGAAATAGTTATTCATACCACAAGTGCGCAAAGTAGCGACTTGTCGCACAAGTGTCGATTAAGGAGATGGCAACTACGACAACTGGATCGTCAAATAGCGAAATTTAATCCCTAACCTTTGTTTCTCCAGCTACTTTTTCCTTCATCGATTTTGTATCCGTCGTCGACTTTTCTGTATTTCTTCGAAAATAATTGTGAGTAAAAGACTTGGAAATAGTTATTCATGCCCCAAGTACAAAAAGTAGCTATTCGTTGCATAAGTGTTGATTAAGGGAATGACAACTACGACAACTGGATCGTCAAATAGCGAAATTGAATCCCTAACCTTTGTTTCTCCAGCTACTTCTTCCTTCATCGATTTTGTATCCGACGTCGACTTTTCTGTATTTCTTCGAAAATAATTCTGAGTAAAAGACTTGGAAATAGTTATTCATACCCCAAGTTTGCAAAGTAGCGACTTATCGCACAAGTGTCGATTAAGGGGATGACAACTACGACAACTGGGTCGTGAAATAACGAAATTGAATCTCTAACCTTTGTTTCTCCAACTACTTTTTCCTTCATCGATTTTGTGTCCGACGTCGACTTTTCTGTATTTCTTCGAAATTAATTGCGTATAAAAGACTTGGAAATAGTTATTCATACCCCAAGTGCGCAAAGTAGCGACTTGTCGCACAAGTGTCGATTAACGAGATGGCAACTACGACAACTGGATCATCAAATAGCAAAATTCAACCCCTAACCTTTGTTTGTCCAGCTACTTTTTCCTTCATCGATTTTGTATCCGACGTTGACTTTTCTGTATTTCTTCGAAAATAATTCTGAGTAAAAGACTTGGAAATAATTATTCATACCCCAAGTGCGATAAGTTGCTGTTAGTTGCACAAGTGTCGATTACGGGGATGACAACAACGACAACTGGATCGTCAAATCGCGAAATTCGTTCCCTAACCTTTGCTTCTCTTGCTGTGTTTTTCTTGTATTCGTTTTGTATCCGAAGAAAAGGATGGGTCCTTACGACAACTGAATTGCCATTCCAAAATTCATTTCCTACAAATCATATCTTTCACTACTATGTACTCATTTTTATTATTTTCGTTTTCGCAGAATTCTTGCGTCCGTGCCTGGAGGGCATTTTGTCACAGCCTTGAAAAGATTGTAAATCTAGTTATTTTCTCGAGGATTGTCTCGATGAAAGGGAAAATCGTTGCCAATTGCCAATCGTTGCCCCAGATTTAGTCGTGCCAATTGAACAGTCATGAAGCCTTATGAATTTTGAATAGTTGAAACGATTGTTATCCAAATCTTCGAATTCCTGCCTCGGTAATGGCAAAACCACATTATGGCACCTCCAATTTTATTTACGATTTAAAAGCGGAACATTCGACTGCATTCTCCTCGAGCGAATAACAAGCAATAACAACAATCGGGACGTCAAATGGCAAAATTCGCTACTTAATGTTTACTTCTCCTTACGTTTCTACATTTGCTTACACTATTTTCGTTTCTGAGAACTTCTTGCACACCTGTAGGTACTTTGTAATAACCTTGGCAAGATTGTAAAGTTGGTTATTTTCTCGAAGATTGGCCGAAAGGAACAATTACTGAAACGAATTTTAAAAGGCTGGACAAGAAATATTTATTTAAAATAAAAATAGCTAAAATGAAATATTCAGTAAAGGTTATAATCATTTTGCAGTATCATAACACGGACAATATTAGTCATTTTTACCTCATAAATACGAGCTTTCCTAAGATGCACTCAATCACAGCTGAGAGTATAGAAATTTTACCTTTTTATATAAAGAATATTTATTACATATCCGTAAAACGAAACCAATCAGGAAGCATAACCTCCTTATCAAACAGTTATCAATATAAATCCCCTACTGAAGTAGTACTACGCCGAATTATCGTACAACGCAAAACGAACCTGTCAAAAGACACCTGCTTCCCTGATAATGAATCAAGAATGATCAAACCATTGTTGACTTTTGACTAAGACTGTCATTAGGAAGTGTCAATATTTCAGAAAACTCTGAGCGGTGTGTTATGATTATTCATCTTATATTTCCATCCAGTCTATTTTCAGACTCCAAGATATGATTGCTAAATAATATGAGTAAATTTAAAAATAACTATTTGTACCGTCATCTTTTCCAGGAATAGAATTTGTGGTGTAGATAACGTCGGCATGATTTTTCCTTAAATGTGTCACAATTTTTCTTGGCATATTTCCGGCCTGAACGCGGCGAATTAAATTACTCTGCCTCGTGACTTGATCCAATATCAAGAGTAATGATTTCTGCTAATCATATTTTTTCTCTAATTCTGCGTTCTTAATACAAATTACTCGCCGTGTACATGACACGTCCCGGTGATCCCGTGACACCCAATTACAATAAATATTGATCCTTGACATGGAATCATGTAAATCGAGAAATGACTAAGGCAGAAATACAAAAAATTGTCATTGAAAGACATTAGTTGCTTCCTTATACGAATAAATAACAGGAACGCACCGAGACACAAGTACATTATACAATATTAACAAAGACAACGTCGTGCGGCATTTGTCATAAATCATACATGTACACTGCATCAGGTGCTACTGATCCATTATTCGCCATTCCTCGTTTTCACACCTAACTATTATATATCAATCAGCACACTAAATATACCTGAGCAAAGACGTGGAAATTTTTTGAAATTTTGCAAATATACCGCTAAAGGAACATTTACTGTATTTTAATCCTCGCCGTCATCCTTCCATGACTAACAATAAATAAAATGACTAGTGTCAGTATACAATTTGCCCTTTTCCACTTTTCCACCTACTTCCTAGACATATATTAAAATAGCATCAGTGATGCCATTATTTTAAAAACATAGACATTTTTCTCTAACTTTCCAAATACAGCATCACCAAATAATCAAGAAGGAAACAAATGTATTTCGGTATTGTTGTTACTATACTATCAACGTTACTACAGTACTTTTATCAGATATGGAAACAAATAATCGAGATGCAGAAGGGTCGCTGTCATTGTTACAGAACTAAATGATGTAAACGCATGGAGGTAAAATTCCATTGTAAATAATTGAACAACAACTGTTGACATGCAGCATCCGTTGGTACTGATTCATGATTCGTCGTTTCTGTTTCTGTCTCTCTATTTTCTTTATGTAGGTTACTCTGGTTATGTCGGTTATATCGGTCGGTCATAATTTAGGTTGACCACATGGTGATCCGAATTGTAGCGCTTTTTCCCTCCGGTTATTAATGTGCCTCTGATCACTTCGAGATTCTTCATGGGAGACATCACGGGACCAGAGATCGAATCCGATGATCTTGATCGAAGACATCAATCGACATCGGCGATGCCTACTCTTTCATACCGATGTGTCCTAAATCCAGATCATTTTGACAATTTGAAAAATCTACTCTAAAGTCATCTCATATCGTCATCAAAAGGACTGTTATGTTAAAATTTAATCATCAGCTAGAGCTAGATAAGAGCTTTGTTTAAGTTTGCCGAGGGGACACTATAAGGGAATCGAGTAAGTCTTCGGGAAAAATTAATGATAATGATTAACCACGACGGAATAAAATTATACTGCATTTCGTTAAATAGCTACGTTTACTTACGTTAAAAGTATTGTTTCAGTATAAACGTCAATAATTAACTGAGAGAATAACATACCAACACTAACGAGACCGTTTACGGAAATCATGTTAATACCAGATCACAAAGGAGAATATAATACAGTAGTGAATCGTAAAAATAAAATTTACGCCAATTATGTCGATACTAAAAGACAAAGGGGAATGTAAATAGGAATTAATTGTAATGAAAACCAAGAAGAAACGTTTTACTTTTCTAAACGGACCCCTTTCATAACGTATTAATGCATACATATGGTGTCAGAAATTACGATAATATAAGTAACATCCTTGGTTCTTCTTCCCTTTGATGATGGCTCGACGACAAATTAGTGGCCAAAATAGGGACAAAGTTGAAGAGCCTTTTCCTCTCCGAAGTCCAACATATCGAAGAGTGTATGACACCCTCGCAATTAGGCAAGTGCCGAAGGATTTGTTACCGTGGAATTCGTCGTGCGGGGCGTTAGGTGATGCTTCTCTTTTTCTA
Source organism: Orussus abietinus (assembly GCF_000612105.2). NCBI lineage: Eukaryota > Metazoa > Arthropoda > Insecta > Hymenoptera > Orussidae > Orussus > Orussus abietinus. The sequence goes on from NW_019394256.1 coordinate 623,700, forward strand.
CCTTTTTTTTTTATTATTTAGTCGAGTCTTTCTTTGCCGACTAACGTGTTAGAGTGAGAAACAGGGGTAGAACGTGGCCAGGGTCGACGCAATGGTTGCGGGGGAAGCACATGGGCCGACGAACTATGGTAAAAATAAATTTCTCACTTCCTCTTTGGTACTCGCGTGGGAGCTGATGTGCATGTGCGTACTCATAGAAATATTTGGCCAAACAAAGAAAATATTTTGAGATCGTGGATGACAACCCTCTCGTCTACTGGGAACAAAAGAGATGCAACGTAAATGTACATTAACTAAGTTCATTCCTCTTCTAATAATTACTTCGAATGCAAATAGGCGTAAGTTATCAATGTAGTTTTTTAATATCGTTTTATTACATGTTATGTTATTTCATTGTTATTTAACCCTGACATAGTATGGTTAATGGGAAGTGTTTGAATGATCTGAACTGTCAAACGTCTTGTTAGAAAATTGATGATGCCAACAAGGGATGATTTTCTCATGAAATCATGAAATGATGTCAAATGCAACACTGTCTTTTATGTCCCAAGTTATTAATGTAGTTCTGTAATATCGTTTTAGTACATATTATGTTATTTCATTATTATTTAACCTTGACATAGTATGTTTAATGGGAAGTGTTTGAATGATCTGAACTATCAAACGTCCTGTTAGGAAATTGATGATGCCAACAAGGGACGATTTTCTCATGAAATCATGAAACGATGTCAAATGTAACACTGTCTTTTATGTCCCAAGTTACGACGCGTGCAGTTTCGTTGCATTTATGCAACGATTCAAATTCCTGATTGGACGTCATAAGTGCACACTCGAGTACACTCCATTTGCGGGGCGCCCTCAATTAATATTTATTGCAATAAGCTCGAAATGCATCTGACTCCTTAACCTTGGAAATCGGCTGAAGAGTCTGCTTCGTAATCGCCGCAGACATGACATACGTCGTGTTCATGTTCTGAGACTTTTTCTCGCTAGACTATATTTCTTGTTAAAATATAAGAAAAAATTACATGGATATAAAAATATTTAATTATATCCTCCAGATTGTGGGCACCTGCCTCGATCTTATTGGATGTAGATTATCATGATTTCCCTTTTTAAATTGAAAATTGATTTCCTACATTATGCAAATCATAAAACGCTACTTTTAATGTTAATTATATAATATATCTAATTGTAGAAAATTCGGAGAAAACAGATATTTATGGTAATCCACGCTGCCATTTTAATGTTTTGAATTTAAGGTTTCCGTTAATGCGAGGAAGAAGATTATAAGCAGTGAATATAAACATTTGGAATTAACCTTCGATCTATCACGAACTATCATTTGTTAAATAATTCGCGTCACGCGAAAACGGTAGTTGCAGTAAATTTATCTCCCACTATGCATAAAAATGACGTGCAACCTAAATACACGAAGGTAGCAAAATAAACAACAAACAAGCGATGAAGACATCGGAGAAAACTGGCTCCTTAAATGAATTATTCCGAGGAAAGTATTCCTTATATTCTGTTTAATTAATTACAAGTTAATTCGCCTTTCCACTTCTACAATTACTCATAATGAACTTCGCAATCACTTGAGGATACAAACTCGTTAAATCCGATATTACAAAATTTCCTTTGTACTTTGTATAAAACTCGGCACATGGACACATTCGATTTACAAGTGAACCACGATTATTAGTATTCATTTTATCAATTTGACAATCTTCACAACTCGGTATTTTGTATAATACAGTTGTACATGTTAAACGCAAAATGTTACACAAAAATGATATTAATATTTTGCAAATATGTTATCAAATTACCGAAGACGTGTCCAAAGCCTCATCTTCGATGTATGAAATTGTCTGATGAACGAGAAGCACCGAATTTTGCCTTAACATAACAATAACATGAGGACTAATAACAATTGCTGTAGTCATCCGTATTTGATGTTTCTACAGATGTCGTACAGATGTTGATAACATTTGGCAAGTTAACTACTTTATTCGAGTTCTATTCCGAGTCGACCTCAAAGCTGTCAAGATAAATTACGCGTAACTTATTACCTGATTCAAGAATGTGTTAAACATTATAATGCCAGAAAATGTCTGTTTTATCGAGCTGTGATTATCAATTTCCTCACTTCCTTAACATTTTGCGTTGGATCTTAAAGAACCATTATTGCAGCACTTAAGGATTTTTCAACGTCAGGTTTTCAATAACCCTAAATTATCAATAATTTAGTTTTGATTGTACAAATTGCCTGGTATCAATTAACTTTCTCCGCGCTTTAGTTCAATTCTAAAATGTAATAAGTCATTATAACGTTTAGCGAATGAAATTAAAGTTCCTCCATCGACATTCAATTATTCAATCAGATTTTCAATAATTTTCAAATAAATACTTGAGGAATGCGTAGAAGAAGTGAAAATAACACTCTGCGATACAAAAATAAGGTTTACGGATTGATATTTAAAGTAATTGAAATGACAATACTCTCCAAGAAAGTAAGGAGAAAACATGCGGTGTGCAAAACACAAATGTAATTACCATTGTAGAGAAAAACCAATAAGTATAGACTAAGATTTACAATAACACCACTGGAATTAGTGCCTCGGATAATTGTAGGAACAAAACTAGGCCAACTGCAAAGGCGTCCATTTTCCTAAGTTATATATATTTTTTGTGCCCTGTTACATGCCAGTAATTGAAATTACGCAAAACTGTTATGTACTATGCTCAAAATGGTAGACATCCTGTTTCCCTTCAGGAATAACAACACAAGTGTGAGACGTTATTTCCGGGCACCTACAAAAAATTATGGCATTATCGTTAATCGAAAGTTCCAGTGACGCAACCATTCCATACAAACATTAACACAATTGCACAAAAATCTCTCCTAAGCTTACTCTTTCCATAACACGGTGTAAATCCTCGAGGTAGTATGGAATTTTTACATAATAAATCTTTTGCAGTGATCTACCTCCGAGCGTAAAAAAAAATCATCATAACCTCATATCTAACCACGAAACAATATCTAATAACTTCTTACCCTCCCACCCAAAATAATTGTAAAATTTGTTTACAGCCATTTTCAAGATTTGTTCTAAAAGATGAAATTTCACGGGTATCGGAACCTTCTTTATAGCTTCCATATTCACATTGTAACATTAAAAACGATTCGGTCCTCGGGGAAAAAACATAATAAACAATTAATGCCACTTTCGTGTCGCCTTAAACTTACCAACTTACCAAACTCAACAAATTAGGGTGGAATTTAATCCCACTACTATCCACAATATCTACGTGCAAAAGCACACTCACCAAACCATACCCTACAAACCTCTGTCGATTTTTCCTCCGGCCAACTCTCAACCATTAATTAATCCCAACTAAACGAAACTACTATAAATCAGAACTGCTCGTGCCCTAATCGATGGTTGGTCCAAATGTCCACCCAAGACCTGAAATTCCCCAGGTCGACAGGTTTTTCGCCAAAGCGGATTTGTACTCTTGTTTCGCGAGATTTAATTCCAGATTCGATCTAATTATTATCATGCAGGACTCGTTTCCCGCGGTGAAAAATCCGCCCCGTAATCTATGTAATGTCTGTAATGCACGTGATGTATGTAACGTGTGTAATTCATGTAATGTGTGTAGAACGGCGCACGTTACATCGTACCTCGATCGGTATCGAGATCGGCACCTACGCGCGATCGACACACACCACCGCGATTTGCCACGGGACGTTCGAGATTCAAATCTCGATTTAACCTAGTTATCATCGGACAGAACCCGTTCCCTTTGAGATCTCAGAATGTCCATGAGATGCCATTTATCGGAACGGTGAACGTTCCGTCGCCGCTCAAAGCGCACGGATCATCAACCTACGCATCTTTACGCGCACGTCTCATTGTTTTAAGGAAAAACTACCTCCAGATCCTGCAGCTGGCTTCGTCCAATTATCGTATATAACATGCCGAGTCGGCTGTCAATAAACATATTGAACGAGACTAAACGCATCTGATGCAATTCCTGCGCGAAAGTGCAGCACTCATTGCGGGAGCGACCCGCAATTTCTCTGAAGAGAAATATGCATTTTACACTTTTTTTTATACCGAATCGAGACGGTCTAAACATTTTTTTTATACGGTCATTACATGTGTAACTCTATGCGATTAAGGGGGTAGGTAGGTAAGTTATGTGTAACTCTGTGGGATTAAGGGGGTAGGTAGGTAAGTTATGGGTAACTATGCGATTAAGGTGATATGAAAGTGGCATCCGAGAGGTCAATCGTTAATGAAAGTATTCCCCGAATTGGGTGTACCCATTTCTTTCAAATCTTACCCCTTAAATAAGGAGACCTTAAGGTAGGTCCTGAAATTCCCGAAATTTCAATGTTTATAAACAATTTTTAAAATTTCTATGAACAAATTTTCTTAACTTTGAAATTTCATGGGCGTCGGGATCTTCTTCATAGCCTACATATTCGCGTTGCAAAGGTTTAAACAATTCGGTACGTCCAATTCGGAGAAAAGTTTCACAAACGAAACCTCCTTGACGTCACTTTCATATCATTTTAAGGGAGTCGGTAGGTTGTGACACGCGTTTTAATGAAAGTGAGTTTAAAAGAGAATGAAAATGATATAAAAAATACTTGCTTATAGGATTCTTCCATGTCATATGTTTTACGCTGTGACGTGCATTTTAAGTCGAAGTCAGTTTAAATTGGTTAATTCATGCGGCACCCATTTTCCGATCTTTTGAACCTTTCCCATGGCACGTAGGCGCATGGAAATGGCTGGTTGATTAACATCCAATTGCTCGACAAGCATTTTTTGCGATTGTATATCGTTCACGTCCAAAAGAGCCCTAGTAGCACAAAATATTTGTCCTATATTTTCTATATATTTAACGAATATCGTACATTTTGTAAATATTTACCAGACATTTGAAATATTTGCGAAACGTTTACTTTAGAATATTATCTTCATAATATTTATATAATATTACCTCCATGTGTTTTCGTAATATTTTTCTACCAGATATACAAAACATTTCGTTTCATTTTAATACAGGTATTTTTTAAATATTATCTTCCGAATACATTATAAACGATATAAAAATATTTAAAATCAAAATCACACGTTTAGCTCCCATAAAGAAATAGCGGAACGAAAATATTAGAAAAATTTCTCGTGTTTTTCGATGCCAAATGAAGTCTCCGATAATAGTCGTGAAGTAGAAAATGTATTTTTATTATGTTCATTAATTTCTATATATGTTTATAAATTATTGAAACTAAATATGTCATTGAGATTTTCAAGGAATATTTCAAATATCTTCGAATGAAATCTACAAGAGATCTTAAAAAATCTGTCGCTTGGGATATTTAGCAAAGATTACAAAGAAATATATAGAAATTATTCTATGCTACTAGGGAGCCTGCAATTGATCGTCCTCAACCTTCCTGGGCGGATTTTCACGCTTTTTGTCGCTCAGGTCAAAATTGCCATCTTTGAACCGACTAAACCAATCTCTGCACGTTGTTTCCGATAAAGCACTGTCGACAAGCATTTGATGATCATCCGATCATCCGATTTCTTCAAATTGAAGCAGGAAAGCAGATCTTCTCGCACATGCTCTTTTTCTGCCAAAAAACTAGACATGATTACCAAAGGAAAAAATGTACATTGTTGTATGAAATTGCCGATGATGTGCACTGATTATCGTTGACAGATGTCAAACTCATACAAAACAAAAGTATGGCGCGTCCACAGTAACTTAATATGCTCCCTAAGGCAATCTATGAACAAACAGCGGATTTAAGCTTAACACCTGGTGTGCATAATTACCCAGCTTTTATATGAAAAACAAAATGTTGGAAAGGGAAGAGAGTCGACGGTGTTTTAAATGTTCCTCGGCGTTAGTGGAGCACTAATATGGCGGAACGAGCGTTCCTTTGTTTCCGGTTATAAGAATGATTGTTCCTCTTAACATTAGGTGTTAACATTCGTGCTCAGAGTCGAATGCATTCAAGAGTCGTCTAATAAAGCGGCACAGGCGTGGAAAATAGGTCGCGTGCTAGACGATGCATTTATATACGTGCCGCCACACTTGAGGACCGAGTCGGCATAGCTGCACTTCTGCATAGTAGTGCATCGCTGCACATGACAGTGATACTGGATTACGAGGGCACTGTAATACACGTACCGGAAATGCCGTAGTAATTTACATAACATTATCTCAACTATCTCATTTAAAGTTGAACTACTTACAGGAGAATAATTGGAGTAAGTTCGCACGTTAAATACTATTACGTTATTTTCATTAATCTTCTTATTTTAATATCATCACAATTAGTGTAAACGTTATCGATATTCTTTTAAGTTGACATCGAAAACACTACTCATTGGTATTGATATTCCATCTTAATCGTTTTCATTTTTTCAGTTAATTACAATTTGCATTCATTTTCGTGTTTTATTATCGATATAATCTGTGTGTTATGGTTATTTCATGAAATGAAATTGCCTGTTGGCGCAATGACAACCGTTGGTGACAATATCGACAACTTAAGGTGATATGAAAGTGGCGTTTTAATGGTGTATAAACGATTGACCCAGCAGGTGCCCCTTTCATATCACCTTAAGGTGATATAAGAGGGGCACCTGAAGGGTTAACCATTTATGAAGCTTTTCTCCGGACTAAGAGTATCGAATCGTTTGAAATTTTACCACGTGAATACAGCGGCCCTAATGAAGGTCCCGAGGCTCATGAAATTGCAGGTATTTCGAAAAAAAAAATGAACTAATACTTATACACAAATCGAAAGAATTTCCACATCTGCGTGGTAAAATTTCAATCGATTCGATACATCCAGTTCTGAGAAAAGTTTCATAAAAACGAGACCCTTCAAGACGCCACTTTCATATCACCTGGACTAGAGTATACTAATTAAATTGTCAAAAAGATTTGCCTCGCGGACATATCCGTACAAAAAAAGAAAAGTAACGTCCGAAGAGTTATTCACTAAGGAAATAATGGATATTAACGCTGGAGATCACGTGGAGATCAGCTGGAAATTATTGAAAATCACCGACACATTCTCACAATTTCAAAATCGAACGTGACTTGTTACCGAATGTCATTGTTGTTTATCATATGAAATCAAAGGCAATCGGTTCTCAGAGAGGGAAATCGTTTTCCCTGATTTTCGAGCGAACAGCCCCTCGGTCGATATTCTCGAACGGGCAGGATCATCCGCGCCGATTTTTTTATCACAAACCCACGTCCGTGAACGTACGTGCGAGATGATCGGTCAAGGGATAACGAAGAGTTCGTCCGTCTCGGAAACGGGAAACGGTCTCCAGGATAGTGGATCGACTCGTTCCTAGACCGGTTCGCGCAACGAGGCCCGCCTTATTCTAATTCCCTTGGGGTTCCTTGCGTATGACTCGGCCCGTTACGGCCGGCATAACAATGCGTGACGTAACAACCGGGGTCGAATCCTCCTTGTCTCCTCCGGTGCGCGACGTTACAGGAAAGTGAAACTCTCGGAAACCAGGTCACACCCACATCGGCTTACGGCACGATGCCGCCACGTTGCCGCCAACTTGCCCCCGGAATGCCCCCACAATGTCCCCAGGATGCCTCCAAAATATCCTGTGTCGCTTCGACAATAAAAGCAGAACATCGTTACGTTGCTCCCAAAGTTGCCGCCACGTTGCTTTTAGAACATCCCCTACATGTCCTCAAAATGTTCCAGGATGCCCTCAAAATATTGTCGCATTGCTTCCAAATTACCATGTGTCGCTTCGACAATAGAGGCAGAACATTGTTACGTTGCTCCCATAATTGTCGCCGCTTTGCTTTTAGAATATCCCCTACATGTCCTCAAAATGTTCCAGGATGCCCTCAAAATATTGTCGCATTGCTTCCAAATTACCATGTGTCGCTTCGACAATAGAGGCAGAACATTATTACGTTGCTCCCATAGTTGCCGCCGCGTTGCTTTTAGAACATCCCCTACATGTACGCAACATGTTTCAGGAGGCCCTTAAAATATTGTCGTGTTGCCCGAAAATACCTTAGGAACGAAGATTATGTTATTTTGACAACAGTCTCGGGATATTGTTCCGTTGTCTTCGTAATACCCTCCGCGTTGCTCCAAGAATTCCTCCAAAGTACTCTCAAAATATAACATCCATGCCCTGTGAAATACCGAACACAGTTGTATGCAAAATTTCGAAATATTATATCACGAAAAAATATCAACTATATTTATACTATATTCCGACCAGATAGTTCTACCAATGCAGCCATTTTACCAATGTAGTTCCGGTAATATCAAAGAAATAAGAGTTACAGTATTTCCGAAAACCCCCACCCACTTATTAGGGATTTTTCCCTCGAAGTGTATTAAAATAATAATTTATGCAATACTTTCTCCCGAAGGTATGATTTACGCAGTGAAATATTCTTCATTTTAATCCGAAGGAATTTTTTCATATCAACGTGCTGTCATTTGTCTTTCTAAATAAGAAGTGTATCAAACGAGCGTAACTCGTAACAAATGTCATCGCGGTCGGGATGCGTTGTCTCGCCGTTTAAAGTCACTGGTAATCGAGGAATGACTTTTTCCCGACGTCGAGGCGATCGAGCTGTCACCGATCAGCTGATCGAACTAAAAACGGAGCGAAAGATACGAAGACCGCGTGATCATTGTCAATTGGCCGGGTAAATATAGAACGCTAGCAAAACACGTGAAAGTAATATAAAAACCATGTTATGCCATTTTTGAATGAAACGTATGACTCCTCTTACTGGAGATAAAATAATCTGCAATAACAGTGTAAAGGTCAATATTATAATTGATTAGGATGAAACCAGGGAACATGACTTAATAAAAGAATTTTCCACTTTTTGTCATTTCCGCGGTTAACAGTTCTTCGTTTCGATGTCTGCTCACGTATCGATTAAATTGACGGAAAAATGTAATAGCACTATTTTTCTATAACATTGACGAGAACAAAATATAAGATTTACTAATATTTCTTGTGCGATTAAAGGGTTCTTTTTTTTTTATACCATGAAAAGTATTTTCTCCCAACAAAGTCTTGTTAAGATAATCCACTCGTAACTTAGGGATCTAATATTGTTATATTTTCTTTGTATGATATCGGTTTTCTGGGTTACTTAACATTTTTGGAGACATAAATAAACGTCAGGTGCAGTTAAAAAACTTAATTGTCACGGAATGTGAAGTTTCATCGAACTTCTTACAGTATTCGTCTTTAAGAATCTGACGATCCAAAATTAGCGAAATTTAATAAGAGGTAAAATTGATCTAATTAGAAGGACCCTTATCCCTGCTCAAATCAGGTCAATATTAACACTCAATATTGTCACATAGTCTGTCGCTATAAGACCGAGGCTTAGCCAAGGTAAAAATTCCATTTTGATGACCTCGAGTCTGTAGACACAAAGTGAGAATTATGTATTCATACTCAACTCGGGTCTCCTAATGATTATAAAATTCTCCACAATTTTCGTGCAATAATCCGGTCTCTAAGTGGTTATTAAAACCTCCAGATGTATTTTCCCGGTGTCGCGTTTAGTTGAATTTTACGAGATGTAACGAATAATTTACTGTCAAGTAATAATGATCCTGCGTGTGCTTTTAAGATACTTATCTGCATCGCACGCTGTGATTAAATAATATTTCACAGGTAAAACTCCATACCTGAATTTTTAATAACCGTCTACACACATCACTATTTAGGCTCACTCGCGGTTTGATACGAGAATCGCCTACACGAATTCAGAATTCAGCCAAACACGTACTTATAATAATTAGAGCAAACAAATAGTACAAATAAAAGTGGAATTTATCGAAGACCAAAAGGAAAAATAAACGTAACTAATTATTTGCGATTTTAAAGGTATACCAGTTTTATCAATGTGAAATTCTGACATTTACGACGATCTTGACATATAATTAACCTACGTCTTAAGGAAATATTCTTGATGCAAAATAAAACTTAAGTGTGTTACTTCAAAAAGCCATTGTCAGAATTAATATATTTTACAGACTTCTACTAATCTATATCACGTCGTAAACTGTTAAAACTGTTGTAAATTTCATGTCAATTGAAGTACCAAACTACGAATCTGATATGACGATCTAAACAATGACAAAAACCACAAATGTACAAATCAGTGTGCAATTTGCGAACGTATGAACTTCATGACATTTCGTCAGGAATGTTATAACCCGTTCATAAAACGAAAAAGTATAAACATTAAATACATCTACCAGTGTCTTATAAATTTACAATACTGTATTCAAATTAAACTTAAAAACAAGAGGCTACATTAATATATTTAATATCGTTGTATCATTAGCGTAAAATTTCGACATGATTTCAAACATTAAAATTCATGATTTTCTGAGTAAATACCCCTCGCTTAAAAAACATGAGTTTATTATAGATTGTTTTTAAGAGTAGATTACATACGTCTATTTTAATATATTTAATATCGTCGTGTCATTAGCGTAAGAGTGAAATATTATAAAAAATGCAACTTCCCTCCCCTATTGTCATTCGTCAGGAAAAGCGGTTTATTACTTGCAAAGCTACCGGTACTTAGGCGCATTTAAAGAGTATCCTTATCGAGTGCGGTCTGCACGAGTGCATCTTGCAGTCCACGAAACGGATGCCACATAATTATGCTCATCGATGATTTACACGAAATAGAAGGGAAGCGCGACGAGATAGCTCGTAAAATGTGAGTATTTATCCCGGCGAAACGAGCGGGCCGATCGGCAGAAAATTACACATTGTCGCCGGTAACGTGATCATTAGCGACGTGATTTATGAATGAATTAGGTGAACGCACCTAAGTACGAGTACCTTGAGAGGCTCCAGCTGGATACCGTTTAACGTAAGGTCGCAATCAGCTGGACTGCAATTAGCGTACCCACTAAATGCACCGACGCGCAATGTGCTCGAGAAACCTGAATTTCCTTCGACCGTGTCTCGATACTCTCTCGTTATTACATAACAACTTATTTCTCACGATGGAAGTAGATCGAAGGGGGAATAAAAAATAGTTCATGTGGGAAGTATTTTCCCTTATGAGCCGCTTGGTCGGATTCCGTGTTTCCACAGGTGGAGGTGGATTATTATTAGAACTGGGTTTGAATAGTCCGATATCTAAAAATCACACTCTCGCGTTCTCCTGATTAGGCTCCAAAAGTGGGGAAACGTGTTAAAAGTTTAATTCATGGAGAGATTATGTGACAGAGAATCTAACGACGGAGGATAATATTTTCAATCGTGGATATCAGGGTTTTTTGTTCTTCTTCTTTACATTTTCTGATCTGATGAAGCTATTCGTACTTTCGGGTATGGCTGTATTTTTGAAGAAGCTTTTAGCTGCTCTTATAATCCGGAACAAAAAAGCTTTTTTCAAAATACACCCGACAGATCAGCCAGAATTTCTGTATTTATGAACATTCCTTCTTAGGAGATACTATTTTTACAATATTTAGATACAGAAACGGTTTTGAAAAAGGTTTTATACGTATTGAAACAAGAATTCCGAAAATTATAATAACTAGTATAATTACCAATGAAGATATAATTTTCAGCATATTTTTATCATCTTTACGGATGAAATGTATTTACGTATATGGAGTGATTTTACTGATTCGGGAAAAGTACTATCTCGAACATTTTTATTTTCTGCATTGTATATCAACGTATCCAATTTATTGTGGAATTGTAAAAGTACCAACTTACACCTCATAAATACCAAATCTGAAGCCACAATAAAAAAAATGTCTCCTGGCATCGTTCATACTGTTCCTTTTACCACGAAATAATCAATCCAACAAATTATGTAAATCTTGGCAGAGGTCCCGCAACTTCTTCCATTTTACGCAATTGTGACAGAAAACTAACTCCGTCCTAATGCACTGATCACTCTTCTTGGAAAATCTCGTCAATTTCTTGATATCCTTTTCCTCGTGTCAGTGAACTCAAAGAAGTTACGGAAATATTTCTGAATTTCTGAACTTTTTAGAAGATGACTGAAAGACTACCCCTGACGACTTATAAACTCTCTTCTATTAAGCTTTCCTCTACCTAGAACGACGTGCACAATTTTTAACACATCCATAAACACTTGAAAATAGACGTCACCCTGACAGTAAACAGTGCCGCGATTCATCAGTGCCAAAAGAAATTAATTTACCCGAACATTTCCTTCAGCGTGGACGCCGACTCCTTGTCACCATTTTATCCTCAAAATAAACTGTACACCTTTAACGCTTGTAGACATTCTAAAAGAAAAAGGAAAAAACACGAAAAATGTTAAAAACCTCCTTAAAGGGAAAGATATTTATAAACCTATAACAGCCAAATTAATTTTATCCGTGTCATCTTCATGAGAGGTACCAATGTCTTTCCACGCCGCGCCGCCATTTTGGTACCGCGTCCGTTCTAAGAGTCCGCAATAACTTTGATGATAGCATAAATTCCCGGGCACTTATCTACAGCAATTGCGCGTAGATACGGTTTAGATAGCCGTGAAAATGATCATAAAATGCATTTATGACATATAACAGTCAAATTTGTTATTTGTGTGATCGGAAAGAAAAAGTACGAACGCCTTCCTACGTCGCGCCGCTATCTTGGTAGCGCGTCCTTTCTAGGAGTCCGCAGCAATTCCAATGATGGTGGAAACGCACGGGGCACTTTTGTATACAGAAATTGCAGGTAGATAGTACTTAGATATAGCCGTGAAAATATATTTGGAGGTAGATCGTTTCTTGGAACGACCTGGCTGCTTTGGCGTATCAAGTGCACGTAAAACGTTCTCTCACCGAGAATTGTCGTGCAGAGGCGCTCGGTTCGCACACACATTCACTCCACGTCAGTTCACACACACGCTCCAAAATTATTATGAAACTCTAAAACGCTCTCGCATAATCGTGTCCACGCAAACCTATAAAATCGAGGATGTAGGAAAAGAATTCAAACAGAAAACATGTACATCCACGTACTCGAATTAACGTGATATCAAATATCGGTGTGAGTACATGGAAATTTTACATACACGATCGTGTCTAATTGTAAGATAAGGATCTGATGGTGCCTGCGATGAATAATAACGTGCAAGGGTATACACGATGGAGTGATCATTACATGCACGTAAAATTTTCTTCTATTAAAAAAAAAAATGTCTTTTCATGACAATTATATGATTGAAAGATGAAAGTGAAATTTTTCGTTCAGAGAAAAGTGCAGTGAATAATAGAAATTATTGTTCCTGAAAATAATGTATTAGGAGGAATTAGTGGAATTTGATTTTTTAAAAGGCTTCAAGGTCATCTGTTCATCAAATTGTAATAGAATGTCGTAAAGGATAAGAAATTAAATGATTTTCGTTACGAATTACCTTTTCAATTTTTATCTTATTAAGATCCGAAATGATTTACGAATAAATTATCGTTCCAAATTTACTTTTACCTTTTTCCCCGTGAACTGAAACACGCGTTCATTGTTTCGAATCTCTTTGCTAAAGTAATTGTCATTCTGTCCTGTCCTTCTGTGACTTTGAATGACTTTTAATTATAGCGTGTTAAGCGTCTTAACGATCGCTATCGCACCGGGGATAAAAATGGGAAACAACTTGTTCATCCTAGCACTGAAAAATTAAAATCTCAAAATGGAAAAGTATTCGATGTCCAATTAAGGACTCTGCATATGTATACAAAATATCTGACAAACCCAAAATGGTATCCATAATGATACCGATGTTCAAAATGTCAGGCAATCACAATCCATATTTCCATTCCAGATTAAACATACCACAATATATAACGTCGGATCATTTTTGCATTTCTCGAAGACCAAATAAAATCTCTCTGAAATATTTGTTAAATATACAAGGCGCGTCTCGCTCATCATTCGACACTACGAGTTTCTTGATGTGTAAAACACACAGACGCAGGAAAATCACTTAGGAAAATGTAAGAATTAATTTTTGGGCTCGTGGAAATGATGAATCATTCCAAAGACCTCTTCCTAATTCGGAGAGACACTTTCCTCAGAGCAACCCTGTGAACATTGGCGTAGATACGCACGTGGGCTTACATTTTGACGTACATATATGCGAACGTGTGCGACGGCAATGCAGGACAGCACGTGTGGGTGTGCGGTGTTGGCAGAGCTGGCCCTAACCTATATAACGCGAGCCAGAATAGAGACTACGCGGATTGATAGATGGTTCAGATAAGTCAGATAAGTCAGGCGGATCGGAGAGATAATGGAAAGCCGCTCGAGAATATCTCCGAATATCCAAGATGGCGGCGCGGCCGGCGCACTTGAACAAATTTCCTGCGCGTCTCCGGCCCTAACATCGTGTTGTATTTACATTAATTTCACTCAATAAACCCCACAACAGGTTTTGGATGATAATGGGAAGTAAAAATCATTTGTTGCATCTTCCTCTTTTTAATATAAAGTCATTTTCTCGCTCAGTACACGTACACTCATCACTGAATTTACGCGAATGAAAATCGCGTGGGATAAAGTCCGCCGGTACAAAAGCAACAAATATTGGAAATAAAAACCGCGTGAATTATATTATAATTTACCGCGTAAAAAGAAAGAAGAATCACGTAAAAAAAGCGCAGCGTCCCTAGTAGCACAAAATATTTGTCCTATATTTTCTATATATTTAACGAATATCGTACATTTTGTAAATATTTAACAGACATTTGAAATATTTGCAGAGCGTTTACTTTAGAATATTATCTTAATAATATTTGTATAATATTAGCTCTGTGGGTTTTCATAATATTTTTCTAAAAGATATACAAAACATTACGTTTCGTTTTAATATAAATATTTTTTAGATATTATCTGCCGAATACATTATAAGCGTTTTAAAAATATCTGAAATCTAAATCACATGTTTCGCTTCCATAATAAAATAGCGGAACGAAAATATTAGAAAAATTTGTCGTGTTTTTCGACACCAAATGCAGTGTCCGATAATAATCGTGAAGTAAAAAATGTATTTTTATTATATGTTCATAAACTTAAAAAATATAATTTCTATACANATTTCCATACATGTTTATAAATTATTAAAACTAAACATGTCATTAAGATTTTCAACAAATATTTCGGATATCTTCGCGTGAAATCTACAAGACATCTTTAAAATCTGTCGCTTGAGATATTTAGCAAAGATTACATACAAATATTTAGAAATTATTCTATGCTACTAGGGGTAAATCGAGGGAGGAGTGGACAATCGTATAATGAAATGTTTCACTTGAATGAATGTCAGCAGCGCTAGAAAATTAATCCCGACTTGGTTTTCAGCTTTCAGGAGTTCATGATGAACTTGCTGGCGAACATTGTGATTACTAGACAATGAACTCTGGGATGTGCAAAGACTAAGAATGAAGTTCTGCGCACCCGTGAAGTTTGGAACATCTTAAGAAAATGCGAAATATCTATAATTTAATGAAAATAATTATCAAGAGAATTGGTTAAGCATCGGTGTTTTCCACTTTCAAAAGTACTTTGTTGAATCAATAAAAACTTTTATGGTTCAGCTTTAGATATGGTTATCACATGGCCGACTAAGTATTTGACTGAGATGACAACAATCTTTGTTATACAAATTTTGGCCGATTGCTTTGAATATTCTGGTAAATCCCATGAAATGTAGCAATTTGGCACATTTAACCAAAATGTTTGGTTCACTGACTAAACTATTTTATAAAATTAATAAAATGATTAGACTAAGATACCTGAGCTGATTGAAAGAAACGCGTTTGGTTAAACGAAAGGAAATTCGGTTTACTCAATCAACGGGATTTCTGCATTGAATAAAATGTAATCAGTCATACGATTTTATTCAATGAACCAAATTGTGATGCGTGAGACATCAGCATTTACAATTACCCCCGAAGAAATGCAGCGAACTTCATCTAATGCAAGTTCCCAAGATACACAGCACTTGCTTAGAATAATAGAACTTCTGAGTACATACGACACAGGGAAGTTACGTTCCAATTTATATCTTTCAGACAGTTAAAACATTCTTGGCAGGTGTCCTAGAGGTGGCCATTATCATCTTATAAACATATAGAATGTAGCTCGACATTATTAAACATCCTGGCGGAGGCGCGAGCAAGTTCACATTGTTTCAACGAGCACACATCGATATTATAAAATGCAAGATACCAAATGCATCCCGCCGTTTGGGTATTGTTGCAACGTAAACATTGCGGGATGTATTGTAATTTTATCGTAATATTCTTTATGCTTCTGTGATAAGAGCAACGGGTACAAGATTTGAAGCCATGTAGGACATACATGTTCACGGATTCGAAATTTTCGACACGGATTAAGTCGAAGGACTACAAAAGACGTGAGTACTTTCTCGACCTACATTTCCTTTGTGAAAAGACCTGCTATCGAGAGGTGATAGTCCTCACGAGCCACGGGAAAAGAATTTCGACTATCAAACCTGGCCCGTTATTGACCCAAATTGTATAACAAAATATATATCTCCATAAATCGTTTCTACAATGCAGGTAATCACGAAGCTTTCCATAGTACATCCTTAAGAGTGATGATTCCTCCTCGTAATCGTCTCCATTACTTCGTATTCAGCTCTATGAGTTCAAGGCATAACTACCGAGTGTCATTAAAATCCGCGTTATAATTAAATCACCGATTTACGTGAAGCAGTAAATCAATCCTCGGCGATGTAAAACTCGCTAGGCAATGCATGTAATTAACTCCCTTATCTGAATTACGTGTTGTACATGACTTTATCATCCCAGAAACTTCATCTACGGGTCGTAGATATTCTGCATGATATTATCGATTGAGGATATTCTTTAACGTAACGATAATACATGGACGAGGCATGATTCATGGAAGAACGAGATGCGTTTCCAAGCCGATGAGGATGTTTCGGAAAAAAATATTCCAGAAGAGTATCTCATTTGTTTGCGGTATTATTTCCGTGATAAAGACATTGTCGGACGGTCGGTAGCAATAATGGTCGCAGATATCGGACTGAAACAATGAGGAGCTGGCATTACCAATGCCAGGGAACATTTTTCTTAAATTAATGAGCCGCGTCGCGTGCGAGTTCCCACTGTTTCTGCGCTGTTATGCATCTGCCGTTTGATGCCATGACATTCTGGCTTGAATTCACTTCGCAGAAGACTCGATCTAAAACGAGCAACCTTCTGAACCTCCCAACCAACCAGCACGTAGACATCGCGGCGTCAAAACTTGGCACGTTATGTCATTTATGCCGAGACTGAACTTCGTTTTGCAGACTCCGTTCACTTCCTATAAGCCGAACCTATCGATAAATGTTACCGATTTTTTCCAATAATCGTTTGGTTGTTCGTCGCATTTTACAATGTTCCTTCACGTATCCGCCATCTTGAATTTTTATTCGACTTAACATGAGAGTGTATTATTTATATCAATATCTAAAAACTTGGCACTTGGTGTCATTTATGCCGAGACTGAACTTCGTTTTGCAGACTCAGTTCACTTCCTATAAGCCGAATTTATCGATAAATGTTACCGATTTTTTCCAATAATTGTTTAGTTGTTCGTCGCATTTTGCAATGTCCCTTCGCGTATCCGCCATCTTGAATTTTTATTCGGCTTAACACGAGAGCGTATTATTTATATTAATATCTAAAAAGAAGGTGAAATACAGGAAATATTTACTGGGGCTATTTTGTTATCCTAAAATCTTAAACTTTTTACAAAACTTGATATGATTGTCACAAAATTGGATATGAAAGTGGAATCTGAGGGGTCAATCGTTTATGAAACATTTCTCCGAACTGGGTGTACCAAATCGTATGAAGTTCTACATGTATATGGAGGCCCTAAGGAAGGTGCTGCTATTCATAACTTATAATTTTGTATGAAAATGTAAAAAATGTTTATAAATTAATGTTAAAAACATGACACTTCATGGGTGTTAGAGCCTTTCTAAGGCCTGTGTATTCATGTGGTAAAATTTAAAATGATTCGGTATACCCGGTTCCAGAAGAAATTCTATAAACGAGACCCTTTAGACGCCATTTTCATGGCATCTTAATTAATAGATATAGCTTTTTAATATTTTCCAAAGTATTTTTGAAAAAAAAAGCATACGGTGCTGGTACTAGTCTAGGAAATGAGTATTATGTTATGAATAGTAGAGAAGAAATTATCAGAATATTAATATGTAGGCACGTTAAATGTAATTAGGAAATTGTCAAATAAGGAAGCGAAGCAACTGCTCCAAAATGAGTTCCGGATAAGAGTGGAAGAAATTGGAAGAAGCTACTTGGTATTTTCGTAACGTCTTCTAAGGCATCAGGAGTATCAACTAATTAAACAAGCTCTGTACCGGAAGCCATTGAAGAAACACGTGGCTTCTTCAGGGAGGAACACGAAAACGATCCTAAGTATCGAGAAGCGACCCCTTAATTGATTTCCAAAAATAAAGAGAGGGATTCGTACGTAATTTGTGCAAGCCGAACTGACAATGAACCCAACAAAGTTAATCGTCATCGGCACGAGACTCAATCATTGTATTATTACCACAGATACTTAAACGAATAAATCATCGATTCTTCCACCATAACGCGACACAGTAATTTCAATAAATTTCTCCAAATATGATAATATAATTCATGTATCAACGTGATCTAAATATCACTATGTCTTTAGTTAATCGTCTTAAGACGCAATAACTTTACAATTTTCTACTGAGGAAAACGGAGGTGGGATCATTCGTTAACTTTTTTAAGAATCACTCGTGTTTGAAGAGTTCAGCATTTGTAATGAAAATTGTACGAAAAAGAACCTTATCATGCTAGACTAGCACATCTGACTGAACCACGTGTGTAAATATTACTTCCATTCTGACAATCCTTTAACTGCGACGAAAAACTTATCGTAAAAAGACCATTTATCACGGAAGACATTGCATTTATGAATGTTATTGAATAACGAATTACGATGGTCTTACCTCGGTATCACGAAAAAGCTTGAATTTCAAACGAAAAGTGAGCATCATAGACAATAAAATGTTGACATTAATGTTATTATCGTTTGATTATTAATTGTTTATTAAAATACACATCTTACTGAACCAGGTGTGTTAATATTGCTACTATTCTAACAATCATTTAATTGCGACGAAAGACATCGTAAAAAGACCATTTATCACGGAAGACATTGCATTTATGAATGTTATTGAATAACGAATTACGATGGTCTTACCTCGGTATCACGAAAAAGCTTGAATTTCAAACGAAAAGTGAGTATCATAGACAATAAAATTTTGACATTAATGTTATTAAGGCTACACAAAATTAAGATCATAAAAACATTTTTTCGAGCTGAAAACACTGATTTAAGTTTAATGGCGAACTTTCTTATAAGCCAAAAATAAAGCGTTATGTAATACAAACTTTGTCATTAAAACAAACTAATGACGACTTATAAAAATCATGACCTGCAAGGCTTAATGTCAATTTACAGCCTCCATTTAGTTGATAATTTTGTATTCCATGTCACGCCATCATAAAATACAAAATGTAAAATTGGGAAGACGTCAGAGAAGAAGGCAGCAAAGAGTATTGATAATATATTTATGTAATATTGGTCGAATATTATCAATTACCAGCCAATCTGAAGCTAATATAATATTTCGCATCCCAGTAAATATATCACGCAATATATTACTACAATATAGGTGAAATTTTGTTAAGCAAGCGGTATTTTGTTAATCGCGCATGTTTTTAATGTATTTGGCGCGAAGCTCTACCGAGTCTCCTAATCATGATAGATCTGTAATATTGGATAGATATTCCTTTTGCATATTACGGAGCAATATCCCAGAAATAATTGAAAATATTAACATTTAAATATCGAAGCAACATTCGCAATATTTACCAAATGGGTGGAGTAAAGTTAACCAATATTGTGCGAAAGAAAATTTCCAAATGGGAAGAGCTTTCACCGTCCAGTTTTCTCCGAGGCTCATCTATTCGTCGCAGTTATCTTTCCCGAAAATTTCCAAAATGACTTTCACACCCTATATCGGTCTAATGGCGGAAAAGGAAGTGATAACTATTCAGAGAAAATCCCGGAAGTGCCGTTAAGCCTTCCGGCTGGGAAGACCCGAAACTTTTATGACGTACGTTTCATTTGCTGACAATGAGAAAGTTTTGGAAAATCATGAAAGCGTTCAGAACCGGAACTAATCATACAGCAGTGACGAATTTTCAAATGCTCGATAAGTCGAAACCGTACACACGCACAATTCCTATTAAAAATAAGCGTAAATGCACTTTTAATCCTTCCGATGTACAATTATAGGAACAATTTACACCGCACGTTCATATACATCGTTTTTTGTTGCTGAACAGCAATTTTCCAGCGCAAAATTCCGCGAACAATCTACTCGAAATACAAGATCGACTGAAAGACTTACACATATCTTCTTTTATGCGCTCTTTTTTTTACCGTCACTGATAGAAAAAAAAAATAAGCTTTATACCAATTGTCAATGATACTCTACGGCCGGGAATTAAATCGTAACGATTTTTCCTGAAAACCTACCGCGAGTCCAAATTTTCATTTTCATAAAATCTTCGCAAAATATGTGCGACGTCAAATGCTCGATAAATCCAAACCGTGCACACGCACAATTCCTATTAAAAATAAGCGTAAATGCACTTTTAACCCTTCCGATGTACAATTATAGGAACAATTCACACCGCACGTTCATATACATCGTTTTTTGTTGCTGAACAGCAATTTTCCAGCGCAAAGTTCCGCGAACAATCTACTCGAAATACAAGATCGACTTTTATGTCGGTTTTACGAACATCGACTCAATGACTTACGCATATCTTCTTTTATGCGCTTCTTTTTTTCCCGTCGCTGATAGGAAAAAAAAAAGCTTTGTATCGATTGTCAATGATACTCTACGGCCGGGAATTAAATCGTTACGATTTTTTCTGAAAACCTACCGCGAGTCCAAATTTTCATTTTCATAAAATCTTCGAAAAATATGTGCGAAGTCGTTTCGTATATAGATAATTAATTGACATTACATAAGTGACTGAAATTGCCGGTATTGGTGTATTATCGAGGTTTGCAATTACTTTGTAAGAAGGTGTGTAGGTAAAATGGAATCTTTCTCGGTTTCCTTTTTACCCGGAACGGGAAACCTGTTTGTCGAAAGTCATACATGACGCTGAGTTACGGACTGGTACGAAGACATGTTTCATGGGAATATGAAATGGCGTATAAGTACTGCAAAACGAGTCGAAAATGGAACAGGTCCGCGTCAACAAAGTGATTATATAAAGTTGGGTATAAAATTGCTAAACTAAAATTACGTATTACACGTCCTTTTTTATAAAGTATTTCGTGTCGATCGCTTTTTTTCTTTTTTTTTAATCCTTCCTAAATTCGAGTTGACGATTAATACGCACGTTTCGTTTCGTGAGACTTTACTGGAACGGCTGAATTCGTTACAATGGCGTTAATCTATTTATCTGGCTAACAACAAACTTATCTCATGACTCATACTTGGCTGCTACGTATTCGAAGGAATTCGACTCCGTAGAATTGGATCGTATGTCGAGACAATTCACGACTGAGCCGACATTATTATTTCTGTAAATTGTCGGTAATAATTTCCGTACGGTCGAGATTTATTTATATTTTCAATTTCGAATTGTCCGGTCTCACTCGAAAAAAAACTGCAAATCTATTCATCCGCGGCCGAACATATTATTTCTGTAAATCAGTAATAATATCAGTACAGCCGAGATTCATTTATACTTTAATTTTCCAATTGTCCGGTCTCACTCGAAAACTGCAAATCTATTTATTCGCAGTTAGACGAGTGGAAAATAAAACCAGGAATATTATATCCCTTCCCAATCGTTGAGAAAGTAAATTGAAATAAACAATAGGTAATTGAAGAAATCTCAAAAAGCATGAAATGCAGATTTAATCTTTTTTTTTTTTAATGGGTGATTTTACTACACCGTGCAAATCGAAAGGCATGTAATTGCGGGCTATCTTGAATTTTTACAACTGTAAATACATGATAATAAAATGCGTGCCAGGTATGCCTAATCTATGTTTTTCTTAGACTTCTGGAATCAGAAGTCTAAGGCACGTACAACTCCTAGAAGCTGCAACAAATGCATTTTTCTCGAGATAAAGGTGCATTAACCTCATGGCATTCACCTGTCGCAGATTCCAGGTGAACAAACGCAGAACATTTCTTGAAATTTGCAATCCTCCTAAATTTTAAAATCGCATTTCAAGACTGCAATGACACGTCTCTAAGTACAGCATGAATACCATACGTTTTTGAAATAACGAAAGCAGACTTGCATGGAAAGTAATTATGGATAATTACCCTAAGCTTCGATGTCAATGCACCATTGACCATTTTATATGTCGCGTAAAAAAAGTGGCTCAAATTCGTATGTCACGGTATTATCCAACGGCACTCCGTGTCAATGAACATGTACAATTGTCAATAAAATTCACGCTGCTCTTCTTGAAATTTGCAATCCTTCTAAATTTAAAAATCGCATTTTAAGATTGCTATGACACGTCTCTAAGTGCAGAATGAACATCTTACGTTTTTAAAATAACGAAAGCAGACTTGCATGGAAAGTAATTATGGATAATTACCCTAAGCTTCGATGTCAATGCACCATTGACAATTTTATATGTCGCGTAAAAAAAGTGGCTCAAATTCGTATGTCACGGTATTATCCAACGGCACTCCGTGTCAATGAACACGTACTGTCGTCAATGAAATTTGCATATTATGCATCTGAAGTCGCCGCAGGGACAGAAACCACCTGTTGCACCTCGCGACATGTACACCCACGTATCCGGACTCTAAACTGCAAGGTCCTCGTGTTGCCCCGTGCACATATACATGCACAACACCGAACATGTCCGGAAAAGTCCGCGAGCTCATTCAAAGGCGGTGCAGAGAGTGCTCGTAGAGTTTCTTTAGACGATCCTCAATTAACAGACATTAAATTGGACTCGTAAGATGTAATAGGAAGTAATAGTATCAGCCTTGAATACCGCCTTCTTGCAGACCTAAACTAGGTTCGATTCGCAAAGCCGCAATTCCTTCGATCATTTTTCCGATCGTCAATTTTCCTCATCTAAGAGCTTTCGGAAAAGTCGTTAATTTATCAGAACATTGCGAGTAAATTTATCATTACGGAAGGACGTGACAATTGTAACGCGAAAGAGTTTTAGACCATAAATATGTGAATTTTGTATTAGCTGTTTAAAATAAAAACCACAAGTCAGTCAAATGTAATTATTAATTGGCAGTCATGCCCTGTCTACTTATGATAAATAAGAGCGTTTGTGAGAAAGAAAGTATGTGTTCATTTGTTTAACCTTGGTGAGAGATGTATATAAGTGCTGGTTAATTTTATTCGGATGTACATACATTTCTTAATTTTTTTTTGAAAAAGACATCTTCATTCTTCGGAGGCATTCATTTTAGTACGAATGCAATTCCATTTAGTGACCTTCGTAATTATTTTTCTGTTATATATATGAAATGGAAGGTTTGCAATGATAACATTCAGTTACAAATATCGCGTTGAAATAATTCAGTTTCTTATTAAATAATTTAATAGTTAAGGATAATTAATTTCTTTAATAGTGTATCGGAATGTTGAAATTCCATGAAATTGAATGGACGTTTGTCTTTTTTTGCTCAGTTTGAAGGAAAACCGACAAAATCATTCGCCGAGCAAAGCGAAGTCGAAGCTTTCTGGTATTGATGTACAAAAATTGCATGACGAAGTACAACGATTGTGTATGCGTGTCTATGTATATTTGAAACTTCTGCCTTTTATTGTTACAGTGATATCTTCCCGATGAATAAGAAATGTTAGACGTGAGAAGTATCGGTGACAATTTCTCAAGTCATGGTCCTGAAGTGACAACGTGTACATACGTTAATCATTATCTCACAATGGCGATGACTGAGCGAAAAATGTCATTGACACTTTGCTACCGTTCCGGGGAATATTTTGACGTGTCTCATTGATGATCTCTTAAAGCCCACCTTTCGTTACTATTTCATCTTTTGAACGTCGAGAAAATGCAGATACCATTTTTCCATAATTTCCGTATAAAATGCGTCGTCAAAATTTGGACAGTAATGCAATTGCACACATTTTGCCAAAATACGTTTCACCCTAATATCAACTAAGATTCCACCATTTCCTAGTCATTGTCTTTCCAAATTGTGTACAAACTGGTCTAGCATCTTCAATCAGAATGACACCAGATTAACCCTTAGAGTGATACGCAACACGATTGCGCCTCATAGAGCGAAACAACCGGATTGACAATTGCAAGGTTCAAATCATTTTTTTTTTTTTTCAAAAAATTCACGAGATTTTCCCGAAACATTAGATTCCACCCTCCATCCCTTCCGATTCTTAAACAAACTCCCACATCCCTGCATTACCACTTCCTGAAAAATCAAACGGTAGAGAGGGTGGAGGGGCGAGGACAGGTAAATCTCTGTTAAAAAGACGAGTCGTAAAAATTTTATATCAAAATATATTTGTGCATAGACAAGAAGACAACCGTGACAGGTAATCTCATACCCTACATGCATACCACACGCTCAACCACACACATACAATTCAACCGCATCCCAGCCAGACGCGCACATTCGTGCATCTACCATTCCTACCTCGCATTTTCATACCGATTCCATGACAACGAACAAAAATTCACTATATATAATAATAAATCTCTCTCTATATATATATATAAACCGACCGGCTCGCAACTATCAACAATCGAATGAACAATGAAGCCCGCTTCACACGTCAACGGTAACTTGTCTATTGCGGACATCGGCAAAGCCGTCCTCGTAGAACATCGGCACACACGTGCAGTCTCTCGAAACGCGTTTCCTAAATAAAATATATACGCAAATTAATCTAAACGGACACACGCACACCCAACCGTCCACACACCCACCTGTACCCGCGCTCACGTGGATCTCTCATTCGCTTTCTTTCACTCGTTCCTCCTAAGCGACCAACATTCCGCTCAGCTCATGCTCTCCCTCTCTCTCTTTAAACAAAATATATTAACTTTACGTACATCTCGGTTAAAATAAAATTAATAATAGCTATAATACAAGGTTGCGTACAACGATGCGAGTCGGCCGCACTCGTGTGTGTGGCCGAGCACGTGTTACGTATGAACAATGGTGTATACCCGTGGGTGGCTCTTCAGGATACAACGCGACGCGAGGTCGCGCGATATCCGCGACAACGATAAATACATCGAGAGTACTGCGAGATATGTCGATAGTAGGCTAGCCAATCGCATAGTCTCCGGCGATCCTGCATGTCCAGCCGCGCAAGTCCGATTGATTTAGCGTAACAATGAGCGAGATAGTAATCGGCGAGCCACTGATAAGGGTCCGCGGTAATCGGGATCGATCCTGGTCACAATTTTCATTTTCTTTTTTTTTTTTTAAACATCTTTGCGACTCGAGTAATGAAATTCCAAAGTGGAGCGATCCACCTTAACGCGATCGGTTCTGGAGTGGTGGGTGTCGAATGGGGATGAACAACGGGGATTCGTCTTGCTCGCAAGTTCATATTGTTCCAAATTTAATGGCGGTCGGTTCTGATAACGATAGCATTTAGACGGAACGGAATAATAAAACATAATTTACATGGTTTAACTACGAATCGAATTGGGTTTCCTGGGTCTAGTAGACGTGATGGACCAAATGTAATCTGATGTTAGGATTTGATCCGATGATCATCTAGGTGGATCGGCAATTTTATGAAGATTTAGTACATTTGAGGAACCCTAACCTAAATTCCCTGGATATAAGAGAGGTTCTTTTAGGAAGATCAGAAGTTACCCTGACATAACTAGATGATTAGGACGTCGACCCGCGGTTCAAAGGCTTTATTTAAGCTAAAATTTAATTATATTTGTAGATATCATTGGAGGAAGATTGATTCAGGTGAATGGAGTGCATCCACCTGAATCAAGATTCGTTGATACGGCAATCAGCACTGTTGAGAAGATTTGAGCATCAGTTTCCCCGCAGTTCCCGCCCCCCGACCTCCAGTCTTGCCTGGGAGCGTTCACACCCTATCCGACCACGTGTTGCGTATAAACAAAGGTGTAAACCGGCATTTCATGGGAACCCATAAAAAACAAGAGCGACGCATCAAAAGTCCACCGTACAATCCCGTAGTCCCCACGATGCAAACGGACAATTCAGCCGCGAAGATCTGGTGCTATCGCTCAATCGGTTTACCGCAACAGTAATCGCCAAACTACCCGACAATAAATACGTAAAACCAGCTCCGGATCGACCCTAACATTCTGCTAGAAATAAAATATAGAGCTTCGATATTAAGAAGGAAAAAGATAAGAATTGCACTTTGAGAGTGTTACAAATAACCCGCACGCGGTACCAGGTAGTCTTGCTGAGCGCCCCAAATCGGGGCTGTACCGCCAGAAGTATTGAAAGATTACGCTAATTATCAGTCGTTGCTGAAACATTAGTTGAGGATAACGAGACATAGCTGCAAGCTCGACCTGCGATCGAAAGGTCCAGCTAGAAAGCCGAGAAATTCTACACGAAAGCCGCGAGCCCAGCTTGCACCTGGTCTGCCGCCTGGCGACCAATTTAACGCGTCAACCGCGGATATAAAAAGGCGGTACCGCTCGATTAATTAACCGAAAACATTAAGATATAATCGCTACTAGTGGTCAGTCGTGATCAGGTAACGGCGATTGAACGAACGGCTCCAAATACAAATTTTCGGATCGCAGATAAAAGGCGGCCAGTTTGGTGTTCCCGAAGCCGTAGGCTTGGCTGGTAGCGTTCACACCTGCGCGTACTGACAATGAGTCCCGAAGATAGGAGGCGGTCGCTAGGGAATGGGAGATTCCCGTGCGAGGCGGCCTCAGTCTTATAATACGTGCCGACAGAGCGTGGTTAGGTACTAAAGAAGTTAGAAGAAAACAAAGTCGTGCCGCCGTCATCTCGTCGGCATGTCGCGTGCGTGGACCCTTTCACGAGGCGTAGAGATCACGAAATGGCGGCCCACGTGGGTGCCTTCCATGGATCTAGGAATAAAGGGACGAACAGTAGAGATAGATACCAACCCCAAATACCGCAGCCATCCCAATTTGCTACTTACACGCGTATAAAGTCGCATTTAACAGCAGCGACCGAAGTATACGTGCTACGTACACTTTGGCGTTTGTCTTATTGAACAACGACGAAGCGCCTGCCGAAAGGCCTAAGGATCGTGAAACTGCGTTCGTTGCGTCGTCCCCAAAGAGAGAAGAATTGCAAATGACGACGTTAACTCATGTACATCAAATTCAATTTATATTCGTTTGAAGCGCGACAGTTAGCAACGAAAGATGGCCGCCAGTCGTTCCCCTCCCCTTACGTCTCGTGCTTCACCCGCGAGCGATACTCTCCATCCGTTTCTTTTTAGATCCATGGTGCCTTCTTCTTGCGCGTTTCCAGTCCCGCGTCTGCACAAAAGATTTCTCGTCTCCCCTCGATCAGACTCCCGATAGAGTTCCTCGCGAGGACGGGAAGGCACTGTGTGTTTGCACTCGATCGTCCCTCGGGTTTCGGCTGTGTTCCCCGTCCTTCCGGGCCACCACTTCCGCCTATTGCCAAACAGTAACCCTTTGACTGGGAAATGGGTTGATGGGGCAAAGAAATTCAGAGTCGACCGTACACATTTCCGACCGAGCCTTGGAACTGAACCTTTTGCGACCCAACGTTTGGGTCATCGCTGATCATAGCAAAAGTTCACATGACTTTGTATCCCACAATTGCGTTTGGCATTAAAGACAGAGGAATGCTCTCAGTGCATGTTCTTCGCTGATGAAGGAAATTTATACCAAACAGATGTCTAGCATAACTTTGCATCACGAGCCACGTGTTTCTCATTTATCGGATTCATATGTACTGCCTATTAAAAGCGTTTCCCTCTGTCGCTAATGTTAAAAGAGACATTTCTTGCCCGATTAAAACATACGAGAAGCAGATCTTGTCATGTGAACATCCAGACAGAATCAAGAGTACCCGAATGCCGGACCTGATCGGATGGATCGGATCTCCGAATCTTGATTCTGTGAAATAAAGGGTTCGATCGAAACGTCAAACTCTAACCACGTGCCGCAAAGAGAAATGGTACAACAAAAGGTTGAATTCCGTAGCAAAGGTCGCGTAAACGTCTCGACCATGATCTAACTACGCATTAGGTCGTACCATCCCAGCACGCCTCATAGCGACTATCCCAACCAGTCTTCGGGTTAAAAGTCAATTTCGGACGTCGTAGTCAATTTAGGAATCTTTCGCGGAGTGCGCTCTCGCACGGCCTTATAAAGGTTCATCGGACCAAAGCCAGATAAAACGATCCCCCATAGAATCGGGGAAACCCGATCTAACAACGAGCCGAGCGAAAGAACCAACTCCCGATGGGAGGGTTTCGGAACAGGGACCCGGAAGTTACGCATGGGCCAAATCACAGCCGAATTCCCTTAGGATGGGCATAAGTTCCGAGAGGCGTCTTGGACAACCTCTGCTACATGGGTCCCACGGCGTGCTGCTGGAACTGGTCTAGATGCCTGGAGATTTCCCGATGAAGCTGCTCCGGAACGACCCCGACGCTGCTGAAGAGGGTCCTAAGGACGTTGAGTTCCTCGGTGAGGAGCTCGATTCTCTTCTTCAGCAGATCGTTGTCCTTAACCAACAGTTTGACCTTCTCCTCGGTCTCCCTGGAGCGGACCTTGGCCTTTTCCCTGCTCTTCCTGACGGCAATGTTGTTCCTCTCGCGCCTCCTGCGGTACTCGTCGCTGGCCTTGTCGATGGCCTTGGTCTGCTTCCTGGCGACAGCGGCCGCGGCAGCCGCGGCGTGGTGCTGGTGCGCCATGACGCTGGGCTTCATGGGTCCGCCACCCCTAGGTGGCTGGTGCACCCCGGAGTGGCCGCCTGGCACGGTGGAGGGCGTCAGGGTGGTGAAGGTGGGTCCACCATTGGCGAACGCTCCGCCGTTGGCAGGGTTATAGCCTCCTGGAGGGTATTGGGGGCAGTGCCGTCTGTAATCCGCGGGGTCCAACGGCTCCTCCTTAATGCTAGGCGACTCCGAGCTGGAGCTGTTGCTGTCGCTGCAGCTGTTGCTCCCTTGGTGGTAGCTGGCTCCGCTGTGGACCGGCTGAGGCATGTAGGCCAGGGTGGTGCGTGGGTAGCCCATGGGGTTCCTAGGGTGCTTGACCGCCCCGTTGGCCGCAGCTGCGGCCGCCGCCGCGCCTCCCAGCATGTCCAGGAGCCCATCGTTGAAGTGCGAGTCGTCGATCAGGTGCTGCAGATCCAACGAGATCTCCGGGGTGTTCAGATCCGTCAGCTCCCCAGCGGCCGCGCAATGCTCTGCGTACTGCTGGTGCAGGCTCGCCTTGCTGGCCGAGACCTTGCTCACCCCCGTCGGCCCCCCCTGCTGGTTGTGGTTCACCTGCAGCGCCGAGTTGTTGTTCAGCACCTGCGCGGACTTCTTCAGCTCCGCCGGCCCGCCCCCCTGGGCCTGGTGGGCCGCGGACTCGTACATCACCGGAGACTCCATCGCGCAGCGTCACTCGCGCATCACAGCCACTACCTTCTGCGCACTCCGGCCTCGCCGCCTCTTGGACTGCACCGACGTCGCGAGAGTCCCTACCGATGATGTACCGATGCTCAGCGCCCTCGCGGCCACTCCGCGAACTAGTCTACGACGGTTCACTCTATCCACCGGCTTCGCTCTCTTCTAACTGCGGACGTACGCGGAGGCGGGGCGCGCGACACTCGGGCCTCCACGTGTTGCGCCGTGGAGCGGTCGCGGCGCAGATAATCAGATTTTAGATTATGGCCGATTCGAGGGGGACCGTCCAGGGGGCGGGTCCGCGGTGAATATTATTTATAGGTGATAGGGTAATGACTAATTGGGTTCCACGCACTCGGTCGCTCTTGCTTGGCTACGCGCGCGCGCGCTCACGCCACGGAATCGGGACCGCCCAATTGAGACGCTTGTTGCTCGCACGGCTGTCGGCGCGCGACTGATCGCCCTCGCGGCATGTCGCAAGCTTTCAATGTGGCGCGCGCCAACATCGCGCGGGAGTCGGGCGCGCGCATGCGCGGTGCCGAGCGCGCCGTCGGGCTGCCCCCTCCCTCGCCTCGGCCCTCTATCTCTCCGAGATGTCGGTGAAGAACGGGGCAGGAAAAGTTCTGC
Organism: Orussus abietinus; assembly: GCF_000612105.2. Taxonomy (NCBI): domain Eukaryota; kingdom Metazoa; phylum Arthropoda; class Insecta; order Hymenoptera; family Orussidae; genus Orussus; species Orussus abietinus. The sequence goes on from NW_019394256.1 coordinate 654,127, forward strand.
GCTCGCCTTTTCTTGCGGGTTATTTATAAAATCGAGTCCCTATGCGTGCGCGACCGCGATCGGAGAGGAGCTAGGTGGTTGGGAATCACGGGAAAGATTGGCACGAGCCTCTTCGTCTGGGGGTTGGTCCCGATAAATCGGACTTCTCTTTAAACGGTTCTTTACCTCTTGTGCTTCTTCGGTCACGGAACAATTTTCAACGACGAGTATTCTTTAAAAATGAACTTTACATAGCAAACGGTACTTCGAATTTATAATCATGAAACTCGGCAGAGTTTCGGCCAAATACATTTTTAATAATAAAATGATGAAATTAAACTGAGAAATTGTTGAAGTACAAGAACAATTTTCAACGACGAGTATTCTTAAAAAATGAACTTTACATAGCAAACGGTACTTCGAATTTTATAATCACGAAACTCGGCAGAGTTTCGGCCAAATACATTTTTAATAATAACATAATGAAATAAAACTGAGAAATTGATGAAGTACATGTTGGAAAACTTTGTTTTTTCAGACATTCTTTGAGGGGATTTTTCTGGATGGAGGAAAGTAACTCAACGTTTTAGTTGGTGGAGAAATTGCATGCCCCTGTAATGAAAAAATTGTTAAATTAGTGGGATTGTATAGAGTCGAAGAGGTTTGATCCAAAATCTAATGATACTTCCAAAATCTCCTATATAAAATAGTACTGCTAAAAATGTTTCGATATTTTGAATTCTTTTGAAATTTTGAAAAATTATACTTTGGAAAAATTTTGATATGTGCAATACATTTTGAACAGACATTTTTAACAGGATAAGAGGGACGTTTATTTTCCGGTATCTGTTTATTAAGTGCTCCAAATTCCGGTCCCGAAGTAACGATCATTTCATCGCATATGTATAAACAAACGAACAAATGATCACACAATAGCGCTTTAGTAAAAAGTGATTTAATATTCAGGCGAAATTTTTAGGATCAGCTGATTACGGATTTTAAATCGACTCGTGGGAAATATCGTTCGAGGGTAGCACTTCTTTTTCCTCCAAACTGAAATTTTCAAAATTCCACGACACCCCGAAAAATTTGTCATTAATATTGTCTCGGATGAACATACCCCGTAAGAAATAAACTATCTCTTGAGCCACTGTTTTCATTGAACATTCGACAAATCGGATTTACTCCCTGGATAAATTTATTTTAGAGATCAACGCAATACCACCTAACTGCAACAATTGCAGTATTGCGGCTGCAACAATGATTATGAGTAATTTGAAATTGACCATCACATTAATCTCGTATTCTTCTCTGACTCAGAACTCTGCAAACACGCCACTCAAGATTCCATTGCAACTTTCCTTTTCTGAAAAAGAAATAATGAACATGATGTAATTGAAAGTGATGTTGAATCCGACATGAACTTCACGTTTAATAATTATTTTCTTTTAAATTCAAATTCTGAACATAGACAAATCTAAGGTCACTAATACACAACGAAACTGTTTCTGCTAATTTCTGTATTAACTGTAAATGATTTTAGTGTGCATGTTTATACATTCTTGTCTGAATGAACATTTACAGGATTCATGTGTGCATTTTATTTGGCGCCTGGTAAATGTTTCTCTTTCAAATATTTAAATGCATGTATACGTACATAAATGTATACACGTGTATATCTCGAAGAACAGAGTCTGAAAACAATATCACAGGGCGTATTGTAAAAAAATACAATAAATTCTTGTTACGCCGAACTACAATAATACGTCCAATGACGCGGAACGTCGCCACCTCAATGGAAATCTAAAATAATTTTCCCTTCTCGAGAAATGACTAAGAAAAATAATCCGACTGTGAGGTTTCGCGGTTGCGACTTCTTGCGAGTGACTCAAAAAAAGGAATCCCTGCACATTCTCGGCATAATGCGGCAACGAAATAGACCGGTGCATGTAACAATAGTGTTGATCACCTGCCTGATCGATACCATAATCAATATCCAGCCGTGACATTTTAAAATGGTACTTAATACAGACGCAATAACGCAATTATCGAATTTATCGATGGTATAAAAATAAAACGGCGCTCCTGAAGTGCGTCAATTTCCGGAGGGCGAAATGATAAAAGTCTGATAATGAGCGATCTGCGACTCGATGTTGAAGAAATTATTCTATCCTAGAGTTTCCGCTTTTGGGGAAACCCGAGGAGCTAGAATGATGGAATTTTTGTGACAACTGAGCCATCAGTCATCACTCGTAAGATAGTACGTATCCTTGCCTGAAGAACGTGTACCATTACACGTTCGTGATAAGACGCAAAAATTGGAAGATAAGGCCATCCCGAAGATTCATTCAAAGGGCTGAGGAAAGATAACTTTGTCGGTTGAAAATCCCTCAAAAACGTCCCGACGATTCGATACTTCGGAATGCTCTTAATGACTTTTAAGTATTTTCTAACGAGTTAATTATTAACCCTGTATAGGAAGTCATTTTTTATGAGGATGGAAATTTTTCCCGCCTGAAATATTCCACAGGGGAATTAAAAGGTAACAGGTGTTCGCAGATTCATTCATAAAGATTCAGGTGTGCTTACTTTTGCTGCTCATAAATATAATGTTAACTTCTTTGAAAAAAGGAATTTTTCCGTGGGAAGATCTAAACAGATGCGATGAGTCAGTGTATAATGACGACTGTAATATTCCTTTGGAATGACGGAAAGATAATGTTAAATTTTTTGAAATTTAAATTATACTGTATTTAGCATGTTATATGCACTGATTCATACAATGTACAAATTTCGTCGACTTAATGACAATTACGTATCAGTAGTTTGCTATTGGCATAATTGAGAGAGTCTTTAGTTATTGTTTTATCTAATATGTAAAATTATGAATATCTTGAATATTAATACTACATTTTCTACAATTCTCGTTTTTTTCTCCGAAGGTTGCGACGAGTAAGAAATTCTAATGAATAACGAAACCAGGGAAAGAAATCTTCGAAATCTCAAAGAAAAATGTTACGAAATTACAATATTTTTTTAATAATACATTGAACGTAGGGAACTCTACACATTCGGAAATGAAATAAATATCGCACTTCTATAGAATGCAAAGGAAAAATGTTACGGAATGTACCATTTCCTTCATTCTCGTGAAAACAAATTAGCTTACATAACGTACTCGTCACCGATTGGCGACAATAGGCGTTATCAAATTTATCTAAATTGGCCGGAAGCATTATCACTCAATACATTTTGTACCTCGTTGAACACAAGAACTGTAAAAAGGCTCGCATTGCTCTTTTGCTATGAGTTTATCCCTTCTCAAGATGTGAAACTGTAAATAAACATTGCACAACAATTACATCGAATTTAATACTCTTGCCGAGTTATCAGCTGCGCTAGGAGATTTACGATCGACAGTATGACAATTGACGTGAAGTAAGAAGCGTAATTCATTAAGGCAGAAACAATTGTGTTTTATCAAAACAGTTTCATAGCATAAGAGAACGTCAATGCTTTTGAGTTGGATTTACTGTTTAACCAGCTGTTGGTAAGTATTATGCAAATTATCAGAACCTCAGCCAACACGAAGGCGTCGAAATGCTGTTTCACTTTCGCCGATCAGCTGAAATAATTAATTGTCGTTATCTTCAAACGAAACATGGACAATGTTACCGAAAATTCATAAAAAATCCATTGATTAGAAATAAATATTGTACAGAACATTGCGATTTTCGTATAAAATGATTGAGAACTTCTTGATTTTAATTTGTACCCGAAAATAACTATCTGAGCAAATGCAAATTACATAATTAAATTACACATAGTTTGTTTATAAATTCAGAAAGTGAAAGTACGTCATATCAAATCTCCAGTTAAGTTTGTTTTATTTTTAAAACTCGATTAAAAAAAGAAACGAAGATTAAAAATCTATATCAGGAGGCAATAAAAACTGTTATTTGGGTTCACTCTTACCTTTAACGATTCAGCTGTTTCATCGTTTCATCCTTACGAAAGTGGATCGGTAATTTAGATAGCTGAAAGAATGCTGCATTTTACTTGAATGAATTTAGAAATGCTCATATTTACCTTTCTCTTGCGTGCTTTTGAATATTCGTTTCCATCACACGTATCGCCATCTACACGTTGTTCGAGCAAACGTTTCACTATGAATCGTACAAGAGCTGTTCAAATTTTAAAGAAGGAAATAAAAGCGAATGTTTAAAAATACTTCCGTAGGTTTAACGACTGAGAATACAAACAATTCGTTTTCAACTCACCGAGTACAATTATAGTGATAATTTACTGACAGCTGATAAAGCGAACAGTTGAATCGATAATGCCATTCTGCACTCAGTAAGTACCTCTATAATCAAAAGAAACAGATCATATTTTCTGTTTACTGCGCATATTTAGAATGAGCATTTGTGGTAATAACTGGTTATAGACGTAGATATCCAAATTTAAAGTTTTAACATGCTCTTATACTCACGAATAGTAAAAACAACATTATTGACTTCGGATGGTAAGAGGTTATGTATCTTCGGTTCTTTCAATTTGACTGCATTTTCTTCACAGCGCCCTCTGAAGCGATTGTGTGAAACTTCGTGGCGAAATCGGCAATTTGGCGGAAACTACAAGTCCCTTGAATTATAAATCTGCATAGTAAATACTGCCTTGAATTAACATTCAGGAATAAGAAAAATAGTGATGTAAATAAACTCGGATGATAAAAGCTTACCTTCAGTCGTTTCAAATTATTCAAATTCTCCCGCCATTGTAAGGCGATTCAGTTATAATAATATATGATTTTAGTTTATTTCCGCCTGTATTAAAGAGGACATTATTGTTCACTTCATGCGTAATTCTTTTTTCGTGTAAAAATGTTAACTTCGCGCAACACTGGTTTTTACAAACAAATCTACTCCTATGAACGTTCAAACTTTCGCGGTGCGCGCGCCGCGCTATCTATCGATCAGCGGTGTAACTAGAACCGTGATTATAGCCGTTCTGGTAACTGCCATACCAACTGATACATCAAATCTAGTGACGCATTCACCGCGAAAATTTAAATGTTGTCAAAAACGAAGTTATTGTTGATTAAATCGCTTATTCCTTTATACATCGAAGTTAATAAGATGGCGCCTAGATTTTTAAACGCGGTAAGTCACGTCAGGAACGATGAGAAATTTCTGAGAACCTATCAGTAATTTCTCAAAAGCTTCTTTTTTCCAGGCATTATGAGAATTTAAATATTTGCGGCGAAGTGAATGTGAGATTTTGATTGGTTGCAGAGAAACACTGGCGTGGAGGAACTTCCGCTGTACATATTCTGCAGTTAATCAAAACTTCTCATTTGCCTCATCGAACGATGCCGTTGGATTAATAAAATATCGGCCCTGTTCTGGCCCATATCACATGGATTTCACGTGAAGTTATACATAAATATTCTTTATATTTTTTAATAATATTTATTACATTTGCACTTGAACTTCGAAATGCATTGAAAAGAAATATTACTTAAAAGAAGAAACATCAAGTACGTAATAAAAAAATTGACGTTCTCATAAATTCTCGATATTCTCGGTAACTGACGGTATGTTTCACAGTTACTTTCTCCAATTTTGTTACCGAGAATTTTCGAACTCTACCCGCGCCACATAGCTGCGATGTCGCGCGTCATCTACCAAAGATGAGTTGGGAGATTGCTTACGGGGAGGATCGTGTGATCGCATCCTGTGCTGCCCTCTGGTTTCGTACGTTAGCTTTCACCATTTTTTGCCCCCAAGGGCGACGCAACGAATTTCTGATAGGAGCTCGCGCACTCGCGATGGCGGTACCATCTACCAGTCGCCATTGGCGGCTCACGTACTCGTGATGGTAATGCCATGCGGCAGTTGACGGTGGTGGCTTACTTACGCTTACCGATACTGCTCACTTTTGATGGTAAGGGAAGAACACTCGTGACGCTCCATTTGACTTTATCTACTTATCTACTACTATTAAGTACATTGTTGCCTCGAAGTCGACGTGATGCGGAGCTTTGGGGCTCGTGTCGGTGTCGCGTACGGAACTCTCGTTCGGCCCTCTCGTCTGTGGCCCTCTGCGGCAGTCTCCGGCACTCTCCGGCACTCTCCGGCACTCTCCGGCACTCTCCGGCCCTCTCCGGCACTCTCCGGCACTCTCCGGCACTCTCCGGCACTCTCCGGCACTCTCCGGCACTCTCCGGCACTCTCCGGCACTCTCCGGCACTCTCCCGCACTCTCCGGCACTCTCCGGCACTCTCCCGCACTCTCCGGCAGACTCCAGCAACTCTACGGCACTCTGCCGCACTCTGCGGCATCTCTCTGGCACTCTCCGGCAACTCTCCGGCACTCTACTGCACTTAATAACACGCAACCGCACTGTACGGCCTTCGATAAGGCTCTAAAACACTTGAAAAGCGCGCGAAAACGATCGATAACGTTCGACAACGACCGAAAATGCTCTGAAAATGACCGAAAAACGATCGAAAAACGATCGATAACGCTCAAAAACGCTTGACAAACGCTCGAAAACGCTCCATAACGCTCCAAGAGACTCTAAAAACGCTCGAAGACACTAAAAACATTCGAAAACAGTTGAAAAACGTGCGGTAACCCTAAAAAAACAGTCTAAAAACGCTCGAAACCGCTCTGAAAATGATCGAGAAACGCTCGAAAACGTTCAGAAACGGTCGAAAAACGCTTGATAACGCTTGAAAACGCTCGAAAACGTTCAGAAACGGTCGAAAAACGCTCGATAACGCTTGAAAACGCTCGAAACCGCTTTGAAAATGATCGAGAACCGCTCAAAAACGTTCGAAAACTGTCGAAAAACGCTCGATAACGCCAGATAACGCTCGAAAACCTTCAAAAACGCTCTCGAAACGCTTGAAAAGCGCTCGAAAACCTTCAAAAACGTTCTCGAAACGCTCGTAAAGCGCTCTATAATGGTCGATAACGCTCGAAAACGTTCGAATACGTTCAAAAACGCTCTAGAAACGCCTAAAAACACTCTAGAAACGCCTAAAAACGCTCGATAACGCTGGTACGGAAATGTAAAAATCATACGTAAAATAACTCGGCTTATATCCGCAGTTAGGTAAGCCTCGGGAGGATTTTTCGCAGTTTTCGAGTCACACGTATACTTGTCGAGTGTAGCGCCGAATGCACACATACTCAACGTCTCGATCCGTAGCTTGGCGCTTGGCTGGTGGGACGCGCGAAGATTTCTAGGTGCTATCGCACTCACACAGATTCGCTGCACGAGAGTTCCGTACGCGACACCGACGCGTGCCCCAAAGCTCCGCATCACGTCGACTTCGAGGCAACAATGTACTTAATAGTAGTAGATAAGTAGATAAAGTCAAATGGAGCATCACGAATGTTCTTCCCTTACCATCAAAAGCGAGCAGTGTCAGCGTAGGTAAGCCACCACCGTCACCTGCCGCATGGTATTACCATCACGAGTACGTGAGCCGCCAACGGCGACTGGTAGATGGTACCGCCATCGCGAGTGCGCGAGCTCCTATAAGAAATTCGTTGCGTCGCCCTCGGAGGCAAAAAACGGTGAAAGCTAACGTACGAAACCAGAGGGCAGCACAGGATGCGATCACACGATCCTGCCCGTGAGCAATCTCCTAACTCATCTCTGCATCTACCAATCTCTGTGACAAACTTCGCTACAAGCTCCGAGTTTCCACGAAGAGCAGCGGAGTCAGCCGAGGCGAAGCCGAGCCCTCCCGAAATCTTCGCCGTGGTACTAGCCACAACAAAAAATTCGTACATACCACTCGCTAAAAAAGTTTTCGCCAATATACAATCGCACGGCTCTTCCGTTTGTTTCCTCCTTAAATTCTCAGGCTGGAACTCGAACAGGCGGTACACGAAAGGTGAGTCGATACTCGAAGCTTCAAACTTTTTCGCTCGCATGGGAATAAAAGGGGCCCGTTGTGAGGGGCCCCGAAGCTTTTGACGGGATGGACGCACGCGTTTTGTTGTCATGCGACGCGATCGCAAACGGCGCAGCATCCATTGCCAAAATCTAGTAAAGGATCGTCCTCTATCTCTCTATATTTTCGTCGAATACCGATTGAGGCTCGCTCTTGCGAGAATCGTGTGCTGCTAGCGTCGCCCGGAAAGCACATCGTGGGACTACCTAAACAGGTTAACCTAAAAATGTGCCAGTGGGACCGCGCCGAAACTTTACTACCCTACTTGCGCCTTTGTAACCCAGTTACGTTTCATAATGAATTTAACGTTTTCATCTACTTTCTTTCAGCTTTGGGTAATTTCCACCAGTGTTTAGAATGCAGCCGTAGTTGAAACCTTCATCACATCTCTGCTTATTGTGTACATACAGTATCGCTGGCAAGTGTACGATGTCGAATTAACATAACGTTAGGTTCATCTTCCTTCCGATCTGGCAGTTTTTCGATAAGCGTTTATCGGAGCCACTCTGTTGGTCTCGCTTGTGTGCCATGGATTGAATGCAATCGTTTTGATACGTATGGCAGAATTATATGAATTATAACATTTTTTCAGGTTCTTATAATTGTGAGCGGCACGTGAAGACTTGCCATGTTTCCGTTATAAGAATATCTGATGAAATGCATTAATAATCTAAGCATATATCTGTTTTAAAGGTTTACCGTTTTGCCTTATTATTTTGTAACTGAGTTACATTTGGTAGTAATAAGACGATTTTATGTTTCGACTGTGAACATCTTCCGATAACTAATTTTTAGTCATGGTTAACATCCACGATACATCTGCTTTATTATTGTCCTGACAAAGAATATCTATACAAAGTCAAATGTCTTGTGAATGTTGTTGCACATTTTCCGCTTCTCTTTATTTTCAGCTTGATTTGTTAAAGATTTTACTTAATAATGCCAATGCATTGACATTTTATATGCATTCTGAAATTACTGCCTTATACTTTTTTAAAGCTCGCCAAATTATGAGTAATATTCTATTATTGTCTGCAATCACAAAATCAGAGTTAGCGTAGAATGTTACCAAATCATGGTCTAAAATTTAATATCTAGATACATTAATTTATATGTAAAAATTGTTAATAGATTTCATTACATTAAGTACTGCTTGAAAAAGTAATGGTTATGTAATTTGACAAAATCTCTATGTTAATGCATAATGTAAGAAATACTTATAGTACCATTAATTTTTAATTTCTAGATTTAATTTGTGCATTTACCTCCAAGGAGAGCAGTCGCATCCGCAATGGCTGGGGAACAGCAGCAGTTTTTTCTCAAATGGAATGACTTTCAATCTAATATGGTGTCATCGTTTAAACACCTACGAGATGAAAAAAGTTTCACAGACGTGACGTTGGCCTGCGACGGCCAGACATGTAAAGCTCATAAAATGGTTCTTTCTGCTTGCAGTCCTTACTTTAAATCCCTTTTAGAGGTAATTGAAAGGATACTATAAAATCTAGTATTAATTCCCTGCAAACGATAAGTAATCAGTTAAGGTGTGATTATGTTCATTAATGGTTTCCATTTGTTTTAGGAAAATCCGTCCAAGCATCCAATTATAATTCTTAAGGATGTAGCATATAGTCACCTCCAAGCGATCTTAGAGTTTATGTATGCGGGGGAAGTAAATGTCTCGCAAGATCAGTTGCCGGCATTTCTAAAAACTGCAGATCGACTTAAAGTGAAAGGATTAGCCGAAGCACCCGGTGCCATTAAGAGAGAGGGTTAGGTCTTCGCGTCTTCAGTTACGGTAAAACTCAATTCTCCTTCTAATTTTAATCAGGGTGGTTATGATTTCACTCAATTTTATCCAATATGGTCCTCATATGTGAATATTTGATCGAAATTTGAACTTGTGATATCTGGAATCCAAATTGATGGATTTTCCTTATTACTTTCATCTCAACGTGTACAATCATACATACGTTTCCATAACAACTATATTTTACCATAACCAGTCAATGTAAAAAGCACTTTTTTCAACAAACAACTTTATTTTAAAATGTTGAATAAAATCAGAATAGACTAAACTTCGATTTTTTCGATGAAAGCAGGTCTGCCTAGTTTTTTTCGAAAAATATTGAGTTCTTAACCACCCTGATTTTAGTGATACTAAGTAAAATAAATTTTCAATGACCGATATGTTAAACTCAACATGCGAAAGGATTTATTTTATAATAACGCATTACCATCTGGATCACATTGGTAGACTTCTTGAAATTATTTTGAAATTATTAATCGAAGACGTTCTCTTTTTCAGGTGTTATCAGAAGCGTGCAGACTGAAACAAAGGAACTTGTAATGTTGTAAAGTGATTGCGTAAAGTACGAAACACACGTTAACACAAATAGACAAGACAGGCGGGCTATGCTGCGCCCTCCGGTTCATGACTCGGATCAACGCGAGAGTGATGTAAATGACATTTCTTTTCTCGAGAAATACCGTTAACGTTATACCTTACGTATGCAAATGCGAAGTAGAGACTAAATGTTGATGTTTGTCTTGAACCCAATGCGCCACGATAATACCACAGCCACATTGATTATTTTTTTAAAACGAAATACCGCAGAGTTACAAAACGAATAAGTGGATCACGATAGTTTTAATATAACAAGCTGACCGGGGCTGTTTTCATTAATCGGCAGAAGTGTTAAGGAAATAACCGTCAAATAAGTTTTTCTAATTAATTCACATGTCATGGTCCGACGAAGAGCTATTTACATAATCGTTGAACCAATCAATTTGACCGTAGACATGTCCCAATTTACAATCTATTTTACACATGTTAAAATGTTAAATATTATTACTGTGCACATCATTACCAAACGATCATTGGTAATGCTGCTTAGTCGTTGACAAATTCTGAAGTGTCCATGAGACGAAGGAATATCTTCGAATGGAAGGATCTCAATTTACTTTACCGTATGACTATCTTTCAACTACTTTGGCTTGAATGATGCCTGTTATAGATTTTGACTAATACATTTCTTGAAAGAGGACTTACCACTTTTGACCGATGCATGTCTTCGGCGAGTTAAGAGACTTATGAACACCCCGGCCATCCGTTCAAAGAGTTTCGAGTCAGATTTACTGGAGGATATAACTCAGTTGTAACGAGTCCTCCAAATAATCGTTTACTTGTGATTCTTATTAATGAAATGTTAATTAATAACGTTCAAGCTTATCATGCAAAGACTAAATATGAAACATGCATCAAAGGATTGTTGACATAACAAAGTTGCTACCTCCAGTAATCATGATTTCGTTTAACCAAATACTGCCAGTATTTGTTACCGGCGTATTCACATTATTACCGATAGACCAAATTTATTTATGATAATAATATATTGAGGGTTGGTTGTCCTAAACCAAGGGAAGGCTATTGTAACATAAAGCAAATTTTGTAAAGCCAGAGCGCACAGTTCCTTTTTCCTCTTGACCGACAAGACCTCTAGGAAGGCTTAGAAAGAAAGTCAGGAGCATTTCTCTATAGCGAAGTTATCCATAAATATATTTTTATTTTTTCAAGATAAACAATTTCACGTTGAAGCATCAACAAACGAGGCAAATACCTTTTTGTTTCTGCATTTCCGTTCGACTTTCTGCACAAGTGAATATCATCACTGGCGTCAATATGAAATAGAATTCAGTATTTCATATATCTCGTTGGGAAATGATTTAGGCAACTTTGAACCTTTGTAATACTTCAGTGATGTCGAGAGTAATGTTTATATAAGCAAATTGTTTAAAGGGTCTCCATAATGTACAAAGATATTCGAATCTGGCGAATATTCTTTAAAGTCTGCGAACTTATGGGCCGTCAAATTTCGTCATTGAATCATTATGTCAGACCAGAGATAATTAACATTAAAGATATGATTTAACGAAAAACACTTGTCGTTTGGTATGAAACTGCTTTTATCCGATGGTAACTGTTTCATTGAAAGAGTTTCATTAAGAGGTCTCGTTTTAATATGATTTCGCCGTTGTAATATCAGATCCATACGTCAGTTGAAACTGTCTTTAGCGTAATGTTAGTATTTAATTTCCTGTTAGTATTCCCGATAATTATACCGAGGAATAAAGTATTTTCGTAAACTTTCTCCGAGCACGGTGCGCTCTTGTAACCGACGTAGATAGACTGTGGTAAAACAATGTAGAGGTGGGAACAAATGTACAGCTTGTTCGAAGAAGTTTAACGAAGATCTTCACGCGCGATTCCGTTCTTCTGACTTTTTTTCTCTCTACCTCGTTGTCATTGTACCTTCTAAGCAAAGTTAAACGTAATCGGAAGAAAACGGTGTCACTCTCGTATCCCTTGTGAGCTTACGCGTGATGTTGCCCATGTAAAGTTAAGGGCAGGTCGGATGGGTGATTTTGGGAAAATGCACTAAACAAAATTGACCGTTCCATTAAACATGTTCCAATTTCAAACCCTCGATAACTGCCACGTGTATGTTGAATACTGATGTGAAAAAGATTATATGTTTTATATAACTGTTTCATATAAAGCTATGCCGTAAAGCTGTTCATAGAGAAACAATTTTAATATTAGAAAAGATATCTAGTATCGTCAAAGAGGAATGCTAGTATTGGCGTTTGTTTCCTCCTTTCTATGATTATTGTGCTTTATTTACCGGTACGTTTCAGTTATACGTTTCGTTTAAGGGGATGTGAAAGTCGCATCCGAAAGGCCAATCTTTCATCAAACATTTCTACGAACTGGATGTACCGAATCGCTTCACATTTTACAAAATGAACGTGAAGGCTATGAGGTATGTCTCGACACCCATGAAATTTCATTTTTTTATAGAAAAATAATGTTGAGTGTCTGTAGATCAATTTAAAAAAAAATTGAAATTTCATGCCTGTCAGGTCGTTTCTTATAGCCTCCATGTTCACGTTGTAATGTTTGAAATTATTCGGTACACCCAGTTCGGAGAAAAATTTCATACATGAGACCTCGTTGACGGTACTTTCACATCGCCTTAAATTAACACGATACGTGAAAATCGATTCCGTAAGCGTACTTCTAACCATGAATTGGTGGTTTTGTTGCAATTACGAACGCAAGTAGTTATTCCAGAGTGAAAAGTCATTTGATTACAATGGTTCGTACACTTCCGTTGGTACCGTAGAATTAAGTGAATTGTTTGTTTCTAATCGGTTAATCGATGCCCGTAGTTGTCGATATACGAAAAAAAAAAAAGAAAAGAAAAAAAACCGGCGATGATTCACGAAGTGCAATACCACGTCTCAATGTAGCATTATTGATATACGCGCAACTTAAAAAGAGGGTCTTTAAGTGGAACGATAACATTCGGCAATGTGGGAATGAATTATTTTCGCGCATTTTACAAAGTGCTCCTTTGGTCTCCCCTTAAGTGGCTTGTCGAAAGGTTTTACCAGATTTTCTGTTTAAGTTTTACTGTTAAGGCTAAGTGCTTTTATGGCGCCGAGTGCCGGTTTGAAGTTTAAGGCTCGTAGCGAACCAGTTGCATCGACATCATCTGTCATCGACTCACAGTTTTAGGATGGACCGAAGAGAGAGAGAGAGGCTTCGCTCCAGCATCTTAAGTTGGACCAAGGACTCCGAACTTCAATGACATGATTTCCATAATGCTCCGGTTATGGACCCAGACGACTACGCACCTTCGATCCTACCCATATGGAACTTTGTGCCTTTTCAAGGAATTTACGAATTCCCGGAGTGGGCACCTTCTAGTAATGAAGCGTCTTCTAGTAATGCTTTCCAGTCACACATCAATCCAGAAGGCATGCTCCGACAGGAAATAATTACATCGGCGCATTGAACGGTCACACGGCGACATACCGATATAGCATAACTTTGCGTAAAAGCATTTCAGACGAATTATAAATGCTCTCGTAGAAGATGAAGAATAATGTACGGGGTGATTGAGTTACGTTTAAGAGATAATTGGACATGGGATCGTTTGCCTAGGTGATAATCCTGCGAGATTCAATTTCTAACTTGATTTGGAAGGGCGGCGTAAATGTATTTTTTGAATTCTTCAATACCGTCTATTGCGGGTCTAATTGGGGTAAATTTATTAGATCTAATTTTTAACGGTTCGAGGGAAATTTCACGAGTGGCTTCACTTTCGGGATTTCTTTTATTCCAACCTTCGGATCTTTTTTTTTAAAACTATAAGGCTAAGGGTGTAGGAATTATATTTTGTCAATCCTACTGTTGAATGTGCCTAGATACGTAAAATTTGGAATTTTTGGGGGTAAATGCGTTCGAGGTATTTTTTAAATTAGGCCAAATACGGTTTAAGTATATGATAAGTTAAGTTACATTTTGAGCGCTTTGCCAAATGGTTGTACTAATTTTGTAATCCGTGAAATGCGTTTTTTTAAATATCACTTCCTACGAGTTACGCACAGCGATAGATTTAAAGTGTCTGCGAAATCGTTTAATATTTGCATTGTTAGGTATGTTTGTTCTTAGCTTAATCTCGCAGAAACTCGATGCACTTCCTGGTAACGAAATTTAATTTGCACACTTTGTAATCTATCGGAAGTGAATTAGTTACAGGATAATGTGAAACTGTCAATACTTTACCGATCGCCAGCTTCTCATGCATTCTCAATCACCCTAATTATTGACGTTTCACGGCCAAGAATGTTGTCTTTATTTGATTTATATTGATTTATATGCGAAAATGTGTTACGATTTTCCGTTAATGCGCATTGAAGTACAGCGTAACTATTAATGAGTTAATTGGCAGTTAAGCACCAAGGTACTTGCAATCGATGCTCAGAGGTTTTAAAGATCGGCATTTTCTGTTTATAAAAGTAAAATGAGCGAAAGGAGTAACCAAAATTTTCGTATTAATTGGCATTGCGACACGTGCGGAAATAATATTTCTCTTTTCGTCAGTTCAATGGCATTTCTTTCTTCATTGGTAGATTTGTAAAGAGCTTCGGTTTAGTTTTGACGAATAATGGTCGTTCATTTAGAGAGGTTCACATGATGGGACGATTCGGATTTTCAGTTCCTGCGATAAGGCGTGGAGACTGAAGATTCGGTGATTAGAAGGCGAATCGTCAGACCGTGTACATTTTTGCTATCCTGTAAAGTTACGCCGCCATTTTGTAGCCGTAGACACTTGCAAGAAGGAAGATTCGTTCAAGTTAGCAATTAGTTCGAAGAGGTTTTCCCCTCGGAGCCTTTTTTGTGTACATGTCGGAAACGAACCTTATCGTTACCTTTTTTCTTTCTTTTCTATTCCCGGTAAAAAGGCCTGATTAGGACATGATTTAAAATTTCAATTTTAACGCAGAAATGGCGATTTATATTTTCTAATTAATAACTGATTCTTCTTAGAAACCCAATTCAGCAGGAATAATTTTTCTGTAAATGTCAATTATATATTCTATTCATACACACTCTGATTTACGTAGAATTCCGTGAAGAGGAGTATATTTATACTCTGTTTAATTCCTTGTATTTAATTACCTTGAATCCTTTTGCAGATGTATAAGTTTGGAGCCTGTAATTTGAATGTGTTCCACTTCATGTGGCCAAAAAAATAATAGAGATTCGATTTCGCTTGTTTTCTTTTATCGCCTAGATAAGGCAAAGGAAAAAAAAAATCTAGTATTTGATAGAATTAAAATTTTTAATTGCATTTTAATCCAGCCTCATTATCGGATTAGATCAAAAGAGTTTAACGAAGGAGGACTGATCGAACAAATCGAAATTCGGCCTTTCAAGATTCTACCGACGATTTTGAAATGCATTGCAAAGGGGACGTTTCCTTTTTCTCGGATGATTATTAATTTGAAATTGCGAGATTTCTCGTCGTCACTTTGCGGTGTATTAAGATTGCCCCAAGATGATCTTCCTTCTCGATCTATTTTTTTATATGCTAGATCATACACTTTTAGGATACGTTATATTCATTCCCAGCTCGTTTCCTCCCTTTTTCCCGTGAAAATTTCATCTCCTCTCTTAGCATTACTTTTGCTATTGACATGACTCGATTACTATTATGATATGATGATGTTGAGATATAAAATAAATTGTGTAAATATACCAAGATTCATCTTCCCCGGGTGACTGGAAATTCATTATTTCCGAGATTTTAGAATGGGTTCGCAGGTGTGTGAATGCGGTTTTTGAAGATATGTGAAAAGATAAACTTTAACCCATTTACATCATAAGGAAGTATGAAAAAGATGGTGCTTATCACCAAATTTCAGACTGAATGATAGTGACCAATAAAATTGAGCGTGATATATATATACGCTCCGGTCATTGTTACCAGGAAAACTGAGCGTATATATACGCTTATGATGCAAATGGGTTAAAAATCAATTGCGTCACTTGACGCAATCAAAAGTTAGAGACGAAACTTTAATCGGTAAATCTCTTTTACCGTGTTTTGACCTCTCTGAATTTGATTTAAGCCGTTCAATATTGTTCTGGTATTAAAAGCATAAATCGAAGCTCTCGTCTGTCCGGACTTCTACATTATTAAACTTTTGAATTATTGCTCGGACGCGACCTGAAATGAGTACGTGTTGCATGCGATGCACTGGATGCAACACGTTGCACGCAACACGTGACTGCAATAAGTGTTCCATGGGATGCATAAAGTGGACGTGAACTCGTCAGAGGGAAAGCATGTGACCCTGAACTTTGAAAAAGCCCGTTGAAAGATGAATTTTCTTTAATACGTGTTTTTCAATCTGTTTTATTGAACGTGAAAAGATATTTATTAAGAAGTTTCATATGTATCTTTATTTGCAAATGGACGAGAACTGGTCATTAAGGTAGTCCGTGACCCTGAACCTTGAAAAACTCGAGAAAAATTCAATTCTCTGTTATACATGCTTTTCAATCGATATTATTGAACGTGAAGATATATTAATTATAATTAAACATGCGAAAATACTTATCGATAAGTTGAGTATTCAGATTTATTTGCATATGGACGAGAACTAGGCAGTAAAGTAATCTATGACTCTGAACTTTGAAAAATCCAAGGAAAATTCAATTTTCAGTAACACGTGCTTCGGGATGTTTTTTTTTTTTTTTTATTGAAAATGAAAGATACTTATTCGGAGAATCAACGTGTATTTTTATTTGCATTATCTCACGATTTACCTTTGTGTCTTCTTTAATGCTGAGATTGTTCACTGAAATCGTATTCATTTGGACCCATTGTAATAAAATTTGAAGATACTACCACCGCAAATTTATTTACATAATTATAAATACAGCAAAGACGTACAAGAGAGAAATAATACCAATTCGGATCTAAACAGATCCATGAAGACATTAAGAGTGATATAAAAAATGTCTTCAACCCTTTTATCACCGAAACAGGTACAACTGAGGACTTGAGTTTTTAAGCGTCAGAGCTTAACTAGAATAGACAATTTTCTATAATTATAGGAATTTCTCAAAACTTTAATACTCTCAGATCTCTGAACAATTTCTGGAATTTTCTTGAAGTTCTCCGATGGAATTTAATTGATTATATAATCCTACAGATTTCTAGATATTTCCCGTTATCCCCTTTTTTTTCTAGTTGGAAAGAACATGGTTGAAAATTATTAGAAGATTTTAAACGAGTCTTCGTCATATTGTTACGGAAATGCTCATTCCGAAGGATCGCATTTTGCTTACACATTCGCATTTATTCTCCGCTATAAGTGTTACGTTTCGGGTAATAAAATAATAGCTTTCGCGTGCCGTGATTGCGCCATAAATCGTGCACCTGTTATGACGTATTTTTATGTTGCCAGTAACGGTTCAATAAAGATTTCTTCTCCCTCGGAAGGCGCAATCCTATTTTCCGTTCTCTTCCATTTAGAAGGATAATGCTATGGTCGTTTCGTAACGGGCCACCTAAACGAATTCAATGGTTATCCGATTTCTGGAAATGATGACACCCTTGTTTCCGACTTATCGAGATCTAAAAGTAGCTTTCGATCGTTCAAACTGCCGATCATTTTTTATGTCCGAGTTGTGTCAATTGAATCTCTGATATTTTATATCATGGCAGTTCCTTGTCAAGACGCATTGTTAACACATACTAACATTTTATTCATTTCTTCCTTAATTACGTGATAAAATTGATAACGGGGTTTAGGACCTTATGTTAAAGAAACGACCCTAGTAGCATAAAATAATTTCTGAATGTTTCTTTGTAATCTTAGCTAAATATCTCAAGCGACAGATTTTTTAAGATTTGTAGATTTCATTCGAAGATATCCGAAATATTTGTTGGAAATCTCAATGACATGTTTAGTTTCAATAATTTGTAAACATATATAGAGATTATATTTNATGATATTCGTTAAATATATAGAAAATATAGGACAATATTTTGTGCTACTAGGGAATGAACATAAAAAATATTTTAAGTCTTCCACTTTTAAACTGCTGAGACCGATTGCGTATTTTTTTTCAAAATGTTATTAATGCATTGTGCACGTATCAGAACGGTCAACAATCATTACTGGTTGTGTTTTAATAAAGTGTACAGTTTAGAAAATCGACATGTAGGCCGAATTTTTGGAAAATTTCTCTAGTTAAGGGCAGGCTACTCGATGGGCAGAATAACAAACGTATTTGCCGGGAATTTCAATTTGTCGGATGACTAAACAAGGAGGATTTAATGAAATCCCTTCGATTCGAAATTAATTTTTCGAGACCCAGCCGATCCGTATAAATCCAAATGAAAAATGAGACCAAAGGTCCATGAAAAGGGTCTTGAGGCATGGTAAAAATAATAATCACGGCACAAAAATATCTGATCAAAAACCACGCTATTCCCTTGCCTGACCATAGAAATATCTTCTCCTTCCTCAATTTACGCGGAACTTTTTTTTGCGCGGTAACGTGTAACACAATTTACGTGATTTTAATTTCCAATACTTTTTCTTTTGTCCTGACAAACTTTACGTAACGCCAATTTCATTCGCGTAAAACGAATCCCCAGTAGTACGGGATATTTTTCTAAATATATTTTTTTCTAATCTTCGCTAAATGTCTCAAGCGACAGATTTTTTAAGATGTCATGTAGATTTCATTTGAACGTATCTAAAATGTCCATTGAAAATCTCAATGACGTATTTAATTTTACTAATTTAGAAACATCGAAATTGTATTTTTTAATTTATAAACATAGTAAAAATACATTTTTCACTTTACGCTTATTATCGGACACTTCATTTGGCGTCAAAAAACACGACAAATTTTTTCAACATCTTCGATCCGCCATTTCATTACGGTAGCAAAACATGTGATTTTAAATATTTTTTAAAACGTTCATAATGTATTCGGCAGATAATACTTAAAAAAATACATATATTAAAATGAAAGGCGATGTTTTGTACATGAATAAGAAAAATATTACGAAACCACGTGGAGCTAATATTATACAAATATTATAAAGCTAGTGGTCTAAAGTAAACGTTTGGCAAATATTTCAAATGTCGGTTAAATATTTACAAAATGTAGGATATTCGTTAAATGTGTAGAAAATATAAAAGAAATATTTTGTGCTAGAAGGGATCCAGGTGAAATGGATACTCCGCGTAAATTGAGGGACGTAATTTCACAGCCGAAAGGCGAATGAACTTTTTTTTTTTCGGGCCGATTTATCCGTTGCGCAAAAATGTCGGGGTCACTCTACCCCCTGGGAGAGAAAAACTGTCGGCTGTTGGCCGCGAGGGATAAGATCGGAAGGAAACGGTGGAAAGAAAAAAAAAAAGAAAGAAAAAAGGAGCATGAAAAGGGAAAAGCCCTCCGTCGTCGTTACGTCAAGAGGAGACCCAC
This sequence comes from Orussus abietinus, assembly GCF_000612105.2. Classification (NCBI taxonomy): domain Eukaryota; kingdom Metazoa; phylum Arthropoda; class Insecta; order Hymenoptera; family Orussidae; genus Orussus; species Orussus abietinus. Next base: position 673,944 of record NW_019394256.1, read on the forward strand.
GTGGCTCGAAATTTCCGAGGGAAGAGGTCGTGCCGGGTCATAAGGATTGTCCTCGGGGTGTTAAGAGATCCACGCGAGCAGGCTCGAGGCGTATCCTGGGGACAAACGAGGGACGAGGTGCTAAAGAGAGGGACGACGTCATTTTTTCGTCCGGCAGGCCAAGAGAAGTCCCGCTTAGGATGGCTGGAGGAACAGCAATGTCGGAAAATGGGGGACTCTTTTACTCGAGTAAAAATGATAACAGGGTCTGGGACCCGATTCTCGACTGCACACGATCAACTTTCGCATACGAAATTGACAATTTCGTATATGACTTTAAACAGTTGGTATTACTGAGTGATCACCAATTTAGTATTCGAATGATATGGGAATTACATCGCATGGGTCATATGCGAATGTGATAATTCGTATACGAAAATAACGCGAAACTATCGGTTTTTATGAAGGGGCTGGAGATCAATACAACCATATAGGGAATGTCAGGAGAAAAAATAAACAATTGCTAAAGCGAACATTTTATTGGTTCGAGCATTTCACGGCAAGCAGCAATGTTGCTTCGTACTCGCATACGATTACCTACCAGTAATTTGCACGAACCCAATTCGAAGAGTCCTCAAGAGTTTGTCTTATTATTCGTATGCGACATTTTTCATGCGAATCTATTCCTATGCGAAATTTTTCATGCGAATCTATTCATATGCGAAATTTTTCAGGCGAATCTATTCGTATGCGAAATTTTTCATGTGAATCTATTCCTATGCAAAATTTGTCATGTGAATTTATTCGTATTCGAAAAAATCCGTATGAACTCGAGAATCGGGCCCCTGATCAGGACCCGATCATGACAAACTCGAGTTCCGATCGGGTCCCCTTGATAAACCGATAATGGCGAGAGGTATTTACTCAGGGAATTGATGGAGATTGATGGATTTTAATGCTTGATATCACGTGGAATAATCTGTGGAGAACACTCGTAATCATTGGAAATTATCAAAACATCGCTACAATGTTCAGGCCGCCGGTCACTTGTTATCGGATCACATTGTTGTTTATCATATGAAATCAAAGGCAATCGCTTTCACTGCTATCCGAGTGAATAGCCCCTCGGATAAAACATAAAATCTTACCAAATTTCAAGATTATTTTCTGTATTTTTCATAAACGCGTAAATAGATCCTTCGAGTTTTAACGATAAACTTTGAAGTCCCAGAAAATTTACAATTTAGTCAGTTAGATATATTTTGTCATACGAGGGAGGCATACCAAGTATGGAATTCTATGTACTACAACATGTCTCAGAACAATAAAAATCGGTAAGGTACATCCGGAATACTTTCCTTGCTAGAGATCATAAGCTAAAGGAAGAACTTGATAAGGTACAATGATAGCAATTTCGCCGAAATGGCGGAATTTTTTAAAAATAACGTGGCACCTTTTGGAGTAAGGTGCACATTTGTTATTTCCCAAGCGCGGTCGGTGAAACAATGCTTTCGTCTTTGCCTCAAGGCGTATCCTGAGGGAAAGCGAGGAACCACATAATTTTTTCACCGGCCCCCTAACCCCACTCCCACCCTTCACCCTCACCCTTCACCCATCACCCTCCCTCTTCACCCTTCACCCCGGGGTGGATGCCGGCAGTATCGCGAGGAAAGCAGGCGCGCTTCCACACGAGGGCCACCGCGCTGCCGCGGACCAATCGGCGCGCACCGATAAGGGCGCGGGACGGCTTTCACCCTCAGTCGCGCGCCGGCCGTCGCGGGGCTAACATCTCTCGCTCCCGCGCTCCGCGTGCACCGGCTTCCGCGGGGTTCGATCCTTCCGATTGGCTCTGTCGATGTAACTGCCTTGACGAAGGGGAACGCTCGTCCGTGGACTGATCGGTGCGAGGTCACGAAATTAGGGTGGGAATCGTTGATCCGATGTTCATTACATCTTTCTGTGCAGACGGGAACGGGGGAACTGTAAATCGTGCCCCAAATGTTACGATGCAGTAAAACGGGGTCGAGTAAACGGGAATACTTAAATGTAAAAAGTTATTCAACTTTTTAAATAATACTCTATTTGAATTCTTGCTTATCAGTGAATTTGCTACGCAATGTTATGAAGTAGTATATGAACTTGGGTGGGAGTTGATGATACAATTTCATTAGAACTTTCTGTACGGACGAAAGTAGAGAAACTGTTACGATGCAGTAAAATAGAGACGAGTAAGCGGGAGTACTTAAATGTAAAAATAATTAAACTTTTTAAATAATGCTTTATTTGAATTCTTGCTCGTCGCAGGATTTGCTACGAAATGTAATGTATTATTACGCGCGATTGAATTATACAATCTTTGCTGCACAATTTTTCTTTTTTTTTTTTAATTCGGCTCTGCAATTTTCTTCGTTGATTAAATGCGTAGGATTTTTTTATGGTGTTTCGTGGTTTATCGGAATGCTGTACGTAGAACTGTTGCCGTGTTACTTAAGACATTATTTTCTGTTAAATAATGTCGGAGGACGATGTTATCGATATATTAGAACATAGTTTGTAATCAAAATATATAACTATAATATGCAGCTTTTTCGTAAGCTCACTTTCTGCGCAGCGATTTGGTTCAGCATTAACGAAGTTCTGCGTGTGCCAATTTGCAACAATGTTGTTAAATGTGAAACTTCTCCGTTGAACCGTAATTGAATTGGGGTACTTACAAATAGGATATCGCAATTACTCGTGCATGCCCACGCATGCAAGACGCACGTGCAAGTGCGTGCACATGCAGAAACGTTTTCTGCGAGTTTGTTATTTACATTTCTGTGCAGCAGAAATAAACATTTCTACCTATTCTGAGTATAAATGGGGGATTAATATCTTTTTATAGAAGGAACACGGTTTTATAATTAAATATTTTTAATTGTATTCATTAATATATATAATTTAGTATCTGCAATAGTGCAACATTAGCTGACAAAATTAAAAAATCCAAAGGCTCTTAGTGTTGCTCCGGCATTTGAAAGCAGCGTTTATTTAACAGTGCAACAGTTTTACGACCGACAATTCACAAGCTCGAGCTCTCATTCTTTACCGTAATGCGAGATTCATTTACACTGGCTCTTTACAGTCCTGACTTGCATAATAAAATGCACATAACATTGCAGTAACTTTTCATACGCACGGAAGGAAACTGAATTTTCTGCGTAGTAACAGTTACTAGATTTTAGAGGCGAATTTACATTAACTTCTTGATAGCTTTCGATGTTCCGTACAATTCTTATCACACCGATCTCCCTTTCATATAATCAGTTTTATAAGAAATTGGGAAAGAATTCCTTTTTTTTTTTTATAACGATGACTGATTGCTTCACAATTTTGAAAACTTTCATTATCACTAAAAATATTGCGCAGCTAAGGAATCTAGTGGTAATTTCACAATTACAAAAAAAAAGAAAAATACCGATTAAAGGAATTGCATTTAGAAAAATTGGTTACAATTGTTTAAATTTAATTCTTCGCGTGCTCTCGTCGCATTGTTATTATCATCAAGAATGTGGATTGGAGATAGCGCTCAACAATTTCTTTCACAATTATGAAAGAAAAATTCGTGAAGAAAATTTTTCTCGCACGCACCTGCTAAAAGTCCTTGTCATTTCTTACGCCAAATTTTTCTCACATTTTTGTGACACTCATTATCATTGAGAATTTGGGAGAGCGGCAGCTCTCAACAACTTCTTTCGCAATTATGAAGTAAAAAAGACACTAGTGAAGAGAATTGAACCTGCAAAAATTCATGTCATCGTTTACCCTGAGCTTTTTTTAAAATTTTGTCGCGCGCACCTGTCGAAAGTCCTCGTCATTTCTTACGGCAAAATATTCCCACATTTTGGTCACACTTTTATTATCATCGAGAATTTGGGGTGGCGATAGCCCTCCGTGCCCCACGTGACTCAGGGTCATCTCCAAAGCTGAGCATCAATCACTCTCCCCGGTCAATCTATAAGGGAGCGCCGAACAAACTTTCCTTTCCTTTTTTCATCTCGATCAAGTGCGGCAAGCTCTCACTTTCCTCAGATTTTCGCGACAAATCGCGGGTACAAGAAGAGCCACGTCTTCCTAGGAAGACGATTTCTCACGAATGTCAGGAATACTTATCTCGCGATTAAAACGAAGCACCCGAGAGATTAGTAAACTAAGCCACCAAGTTAACATTTCCTACGGAAATATGCATTTCGGTAATCGCATTAATTCGACACCCGCTTTGCCATAAATTTTACATTAAACAACCTCGACGGACGCACGATAATAATCTCATCAAGGTCCTTTTCATTTCGTTCGTTATTAATGCGGCTTTATCGAATGCTGTCGAATTCCGATCATGTGCGGTACATTAGGCAAATTGGATTGCACTGTAGAAATAAATCGAATGTTGTTTCGGCTCGACATTCGCCGACAACGATCCGCACGTTTCAATATTCCCGGCTAAATATTCATATTGAAGTTTTTTATTTATCCAATTTATGTTGTATAATGTCCTGCGGGTTTAAATGAAGTTCTCTTCTATTATTTTTTTTACACAAATTTGCTTTCATTTTTGCTTAGGAATGAACTCGTATCGCCTCACTGAGTCAGCCTGTAGAGGGCTTCTGCGTTTTTTTATCAACAAGTTCGGGAATAGCACATGATAGTTTCATATAAGATTATTTTATTTATCCAATTTAAATTATATGATGTCCTCCGATTTTTCATTTTACATAAATTTACATTTATTTTTGCTTAGGAATGAACTAGTATTGGCTCACTGAGTCACCCTGTAGAGGTCTTCTACGTTTGTGATCAACAGGTTTTAGGAAGTAGCACGTAGCAGTTTGTCCTTGTTTTTCGAAGCACGCCTCGAGGATCTTTCGTGTTTTGTTTCCTTTTTTTCCTCCTTTCTTTTGCTCTCCTAGGTAAAAGGAAATGTTACGTGCTGTCGGAAAAAGTTACGCTTCTTTGTTGCTCTTGCGTACCGAACATTTTCCCACGTAGAGGACGGTTGGCTCGAAATTATTGACGGCTCAATATTTGCGCTCGAATCAATGAATCCATATTCGTTTGTATTTCGAGGAAAGGTCGGGCCTGCCCTATATTTTCAATTAATTGTTTATATTTCGGGGTGACGAAGCAACTTGTAAAATATTTATTCTCAGTCCTCACGCATGTCCTCCACTGGGGAGTTTTATTATTCTCTTTGAACTCAAGCCACTGCAGAAGAAAAATCATAAAAATAGTGAAAGGAAAGTTTTTAAGGACTCTGATTTTGTTCATTGCCAAGGACTACTCCTATCGGTCCCGTAAAAATTCTGAGCATATGTACTTCTCTCGATTTACTTGTGCAAATTAATGCAAGCCATTGCAAGAAGCCTAAGCCGTGGAAAAAAAATCTTCGAAATGGGCGTTCTAACGTTTTCGAGGTTCTGGAAGGCTCTGAATTTTCCTAGCTGTTGAGGCCAACCCATATCTGTTTAAAAAGAAATTCCAAGTGCAAGTACTATCCCCAGTGTACGCCCATAAATTAATAAAATAATCACTTTCGACTTTTTCCTTCGTTTCATATATGACACAACTTAAACTTATTACGAACTTAATGATATATGATTTTCATACTTTTGCATGCCGAACATAAAACATATTTTTCTGGGAATGTTTATCGTAAAAGTATTTCTCTTAGTCAGTACTTCTAAAGGATTCAGTAATATGGTTTCCTTTCCTTAAGATTACAATGAAGTAATGAATTTGTCATTATTTTTAAACCGAAAGTGTTACCTTTGTATGAGAAATTCGGCACTTTTAGTTAATGAAAAAGCTTGAAGAAGAATATGTAGAAGTGCTTACCAATTTTTATTATTTAATTTATTCTCGCTGGTATTTGAACATTTCGACATGGTGGTATTGTTGGACAATTATTTACGAAGAATGTCGCTTCTATTCGTTAATATTTCAATTTTGTCATACTCTCTGCTTTTTTGTGTTATACAGTGCAGACCGGAGGTTAATTATTAAATAACATAAAATGAGATTGGTTAAGGAATGTTTCTTCTGATATGATTCAATATTTCAGGGGTCAATGTCAATATTGTGCCGTGAATAGGAAGATCGTCAACTCTGTCCAGTTCAGTAGTCTAAATATTTACATGAGCGAGACACGTAGAATAACTCCGAAGGTTTGGAATTTGTGAAAATTAAAATCTGGGCGGTTCGGTTATTTGATTTCGAAACTTTTGGAAACAGGGCTCGTCGAGACTTATGTTCTCGTGACTAATTGCGCGGTTCCAGTAAATAAATGTATCCGTGAAAACTGTAATTACTGAGTGTTAATCCAAGTGCGCGTACGTGGCCATATCCCAGTCGAGAAACTCAAACGAATTAGAAATAAAAAGTGTTTATGTGCTCCGTTATCAACGTACCGGAAAACTGGACGAATGCGTTTCCAGGTCACTTTGACAATGAGATATGAGTAATGTTTAAACATCGTAAGAGCCCAAGATGCCTGAAACCATTAAGAGCACATGCGAGCATGTGACGAAAGTGCATATGAAAAAGTGCCTAAGGGACCTGATTTCAGCTGTATGAAACACAATTCGAGGACAACAATTTCCAGAGATTTGTAGAACCTATCCATTGTATAATAAATAAACGTCCCATAATCGAGCAGCGTCTAGAAGGTGCATTGAAATCGAATTACACGCGGTAGAAATAAATATCTGCATCTCGACTGGAGAGGGAAAATCGGAGAAAGTTTCCGAAAGATTGCCCAATTTTATTCTTAATAACAATGAGGACGTGGAAATAAACAAAGTAGGAAGAAATATGCGTTGAGTTTGAATGCAAGGGTTCGCGAGATATCGGCCGAAAAATCGGGATCCAAGATGGCGATGAACAGTCCGGGTGGATATCCGAAATCCCCGAAGAGCCCGCGACAGCTTCCCCAGCTCCCGGTGTCGGTCCAAAAAGGGAATTGCCAAACCGGTCAAAAATCCCCGAGCACCCCTCGAGTCTTCGAATTCCCCCCGGAATACTATCCGGAGACTCCGAACAGGAATTTCGACTTCGAGGACTTCGCTAAGATCCAGGACCAGCAGGAGCCGAAGAGCCCGAACGAGTACGCGAGCTCGGTACACTCCTCCGGGAGTAAATCGGCGATATTCCAGTTCTGCAACCCGAGGAAGAACGGCCAGAAGGCCCATTATCTCCCAAAAAGTCCTCTAAGTCCCGGCCTGACGAGCAGATCTCCAAGTTCCTCGAGTTTCGGCCAGAAGAGCCCGAAGCCTTTCGACAGACGCAGGAACTCCTGCTTCAGCTTCGGACCCAGAAGTCCGAGGTCGCCGACGATCGTCACCCAAGATGGACGAAGTCCTATGTCGCCCACAATCGTCACCCAAGATGGACGAACTCCGACCAGCCCTAAATATCCTGACGTCCAGGACGTCCAAGACGTCCGGTCACCTAGGGAAAAGCGGAAGGACCTCGAGCAATACCCCCAGGAGGGTGGGAAATTTTATACCGCCGGAAAGAGTCCTGGACTTCGCCAGGACAGGGACAGCCCGAAGAAGACCACCATGGGAGGCCATTTCAACCGAAGCCAGGGGTGCTTGAACGAGACTGCGAGAAATGATGAAGGGGACTCCAAGAAGACCGAAAAGGCCATGGCCAGGAGGTCCACCAGCGATCTTACCGATAGAGGAGATGCCGATACCGAGGTCACCGTTCTGTCCAGCCCTAGGAGGAGAGGGTCCATGAAAGGAGGTCTAGGTATACATTAAACCTTCAATTACCGAACGCCACTGTAGTACTTCCCTTCATTCCCATGTACCTGTTCAAAACGATGAATATCGTGTTCATATGAAATATCAGCACTCCTTGGTTACCTGTAAAGATGGTACATCTACACGTTCGACTCCGTCGTAGTTAACCCTTTCTTCACGAGCGCCGACTTTAATCAGTAACAAATTCTGCTGTATCTGCAGAGTATCTTTTGATCGAATTGATCCGAATTGGATTAATCATCCTAAAAGTAGATTTTGAACATACGTAACACAGTTTGGCCATCGAGGAGACCAGCTATTGGGGTAACTTTTAATTTCTTAAAAGCTTAAGGTTAGACTTTTATTTGGAAATTTAATAATGGAATGATAGGACAAAACAGTTGTTATTTAACCCCTAGGCGACGTGTACATACAAAAAGGCAGTCAAGGAGGTGTTGTTCAGGTGGAAGACGTAAGTTCGAACACCGAAGACTGCCGAACCGCAATGTGCACCCTTTTGGCACGGTGTCGCGTTCAATTGTGAGCGGACTGCCGTAATGAAAGGGTTAAGGCGATGTGAAAGCGACGTCAAAGAGCTCGTTTATGAAACTTTTCTCCGGACTTGGTATACCGAATCGTTTCAAAACTTGACAGTGTGATTGTGGAGGCTATAAGGAAGGTCCTGACACCCATAAAATTTCCATTTTTTTACAATTTGTTTATTAATATTTTCAAAATTTGTAGCAAAAAATGAAATTTCACGAGTGTCAGGACCTTCCTTATAGCCTCCATGTTTACGTTGTAAAGTTTGAAAAGATTCGGTACACCCAGTTCATTGAAAAGTTTCATGAATGATTGTGCTTTCGGATGCCACTTTCACATCCCCTTAAGGGGATAATAAAACGAATGTTATTTATGTTTTAATTATCATGGATAATATAATCACTTCTAGTTTATGTCCGGGGTTTTGCAGACTGCATATAACTATGTCTGGATTTTTATTTAAAAGAATTGTTACATATGATATTACGTACAGCTTGACCTTCATCGCTGAAGGGAATCTACATTTCCTGCAGTAAATCCCTTTCAGCTCTGTAATCGGATAAATACGACAGTGAAGTAATTAAGAATAGCAATTTCCTTTTGAGATGTATTATCATTTTCAATTCCGATCAGAATCGAGATGTAAAAATGAAGTGCCGTTTGCCCTGTGTGCGACATTGTTAAAAACAAATCCATAAAAAATTCACTATACGTGTATTAGATGTTTTATTCGAACACTGTATGTTAAATTTATATTGCTCTTGTGAATATATTTAATATACATGATTTTGAATTTTATAAAGTAATTAAAAAAAAAAGATAAAATGACATAATTTCATACATTATTTCATACACAAATTTATATACTTTGTATGGTAATTTAAAGCACTATGGAGAATTGAGACTAATGAATTTCTGGTGTTCGCAATAAATGGAATGGCTCGAAAATTTAATTCTTAACTGAAGAATTTATTTTTATAAGAACTTGTCATTTGTCGTTTTACGTCACACCACTGCATTTCCGTGAATTTACGTCACTTGTCGTTGGCTCTTCCCTCGTGACAAGAGGTGATGTTTAAGATGACTTAGGAAAGTGACACTTTATTGGCTGCATTCCGTATTGCAATTAGTCCCCGTGACATTGTCGTGCTTCACCGCTGACTTGTCAGATTAAAATAAATCCTGGTAACATTGTTTCGCTCTATTGACAAGTGTCCTAGCTGACCGCACATTTTGGGATAAAAATCGCTAAATCTTGACCCCAACGTCGTGGGGGATATTTTTCTAGTAATTTTGACCCATCAAATTATACTTTTTGAACTGTAATTTATCAGGTAAAACATCTGAGCCTACTCGATAATAAAGAAGCTGCGACATTGATAAGTTTGAACTAAATAATAATTGGTATTGCAATTGCTTCGTAATTAAGTGTTCCAATTCTACAGTTTTAAATATTTATTTAATTATTTCGGTAAATAGTGGAATCAAATTTCTTACATTCATGTGATAAAATTTATGTTTCTGTATCATTGCAAGTTAAGATCAGTACTGAATTGACATTGAAATCTGCAAGTGGTTAAAATAAATTATGAAGTTACTTGTATCTTTTCATTTTGCACGAAACGCTTCTCTAGCGTTTGTACGTTAATCGGATAATTATTAATATTTCATGGCACAATAATTCCCTTTTTATTAAATATAACAGCTGCGAACTCCAAACAATACTCAAGCTCCATTCGATTGTTTCATGTAGTAGTAGCTATAATTTTGATTATATTTGTTCCCCCGTTTCGAGTTAACCGAAACCTGCCCCGAGGCCATTTACCAATATCAGAGTGATAACAATCCAATGTTAATATCCTCTTCCTCGACTTTATTTGACAAAGTCTCTTCGTAATGAAAACGCGGAGGCATATTTTCAAAATCATATATCTAACAATTTCAAATGTTACCTTTGCCAAATTTTTCAAACCATCGATATCGCATTCATTTCTAAGCCACAATTACAGTTTCCATTGATTAAGAAACTAATACATTTAATAAAATTATGAAAATATATGAGGACGAGTTTGCAACGCAACAAACGCAGTTTCGTGAAATTTCCGGAACAGCTTTACGCGCATTATGGTTTAGTAATGAATTAAAATCTTGCAATTTGATAACATTGAAAAGAAACAAAGTACCCCAAGTGTGGGGCACGGTGAAGCATTTGCATTGCTTATATGCATTTGCACATATAAAAGCAATCAAAGGTACTGGAACACATAGATAATATTTAACGGTATAATAAAAAGTCCACTTAACAACATGAACTTATTTTCCCATGTTTCCAAAAACTAAACTTTCAAACTAGTCGTAGACTCAAATTATTCCCTTCCGTTGTGCCCCGGTCTTTCTTAAACGAAGAAAAAAAAAAAAAGAAAAGCATCGGACCAAACAAACAATTTCTTAGAACAGCACCAAAGAATTCTTTAGTCAATTTCAAGAATAATTACTAGATTAAAATAAATCGTCATAATTGGGGATAAATGTAGCGTCTAATTTATACGAGTTTACTTAGGTGAAATGATTATTCGTTGAATTAAACGAAATATTTCTTTGGTGCTATTGAAATTTTCCTTTCACTCACTGTTTCTCTTAGAGTGTATACCGGAATTTTGAAGAGGTATTTTAAACAGCGCGGCTCTTAAAAATATAGGAGAGAGGGTGCGGTAAGAAAAAGAAGTTGAAGGGGTTCGGCTTGCAAAGGGTCGAAGCGAGATGGGCAGCTGATAAATCTGATCTCTGCCTTAACGAACTATCGGAGGCTGGATAAGCGTTATCAGCTACGAGGGAAGACCGGGGTGGCCGCGTGACGAGCCTGCAGAACGGACACGCGGGATCCAACTGACATTATTCCTTTCAATTTCGAGTCCGTCCATTAAGCTCGGGGTACGTCATTCGTGGAGACATCCTTTATTCCCCCGAGGCCACCAAGACCGGCGATATCCGCAGGATTAGAGGCATTATCGACGCCGACGTGTGCGCCAACCCGAAACTGACAAATCTCTCCGGGATCCCTTTACCGAAAGAACCGAATCGACACGCAATCAGCCGCGACTTCTTCCTCATTATCGCCGCCGATTTCTTTTGGACCATCTTTTTCGGAGAACCTTACTTTTTTTTTTTCCAATAATGAGAAACCGGGGGATTTAGGGCGACGGGAAATGGAACTCTAATGGGGTAAAGAATTTCATGGCAATTTTCTTTTCTTTTATTTTCGCAGCATTGAGTCTGATAGGTACCTTTGAATGGTGGGTTGTTATTTTTAAATGTTGGCTTCGCTCCCTGATATGATCCCCCAAATGAGAGATTGCAGCGATGGAAGAATTGAATTCCAACCGAGTCATGAATTTTGCGTGCATTTTTTTTTTTTTGGTATTTGTACGGATTTGGTGGCAATTTTTTGTTGTTTTATTTTCGCAGGATTTAGTCTGATAGTTCCCTTTGAATGGTGGGTAGTTATTTTTAAATGTTGGCTTCGCTCCCTGATATGATCCCCCAAATGAGAGATTGCAGCGATGGAAGAATTGAATTCCAACCGAATAATGAATTTTGCGTGCATTTTTTTTGTATTTGTAAGGATTTAGTGGCAATTTTTGTTGTTGTTTTATTTTCGCAGGATTCAGTCTGATAATTCCCTTTGAATGGTGGGTAGTTATTTTTAAATGTTGGTTTCGCTCCCTGATATTATAGTCCCCCAAATGAGAGATTACAGCGGTCGAATTCAGAGCGATGGAAGTATTAAATTCCAACCGAATAATGAATTTTGCGTGCATTTTTTTTTGTATTTGTACGGATAGGAATTATGTATGTATGGGGCCGAAGTGCTTTATCAGAAGAACCGAATCGATTCGCGACTCGACACGTAATTAGCTTCCGCTTCCTGCTCATTATCACCGCTTATTTTCTCGGACTATCTTTTCGGGAAACTTACTTTTTTCCGACGATTAATATCCTGCGATGTCGGTGAAATTTGGGGCTAGTGGAAATTGAATTGTAATGGAGCAAAGGGCTTTTTTATTGATGTTTTTTATTTGTACGGGGAGATGTTGTATAACTCTTTCGAAGACTTTTCGAGGCTCGGAATGCAAACTCCTCAAGGGATTCCAATATTGGAAGAACTAAATCGATTCTCGAGTTGATAGCCGCGAATTCTCGTTATTACTACTTTTTTGCTAGGCACTTTTTTTTGGGAGATTTTATTTGCGAGCAAAATGAGATTCTTCAAGTGAAGAAATTCAATACCGAGTGGAATTTAGGGCGATGCAAAATCGAACTCTGACGATGCAAAGAACGGAGTAAAAGGTTTTGATTCGATTTTTCGTTTGTGCGGAAAGAAGTTGTAGAGCTATTGTGAAATATTAAGTCCCTGCGAGATTCCTTTATCAGAAGAACCGAATCGATTCCTGATTCGACACGTAATCGACCATCAATTCTGCCTCTTTATGGCCAACAAATTTTGCGAAGCCCTAGTTTAGGGAATCCTAGTTTGGGAGCAATTTCATTACCGATTGAATTTATATCCATCAGAATCCTGCGATGAAAGTACCGAATTCAAATTAATTTTCCTTTGTTTCGTAACGAATAATTAGATAACCATTATAGAGCGTAAAGTCTCTGCGAGATTTCAGTACCGGAAAAACCAAATCGATTAGCGATTTAACGCGTAATCAACATCCTTGTATGATATAACCACGTATGAGGGGGCAAACAATGAGAAAAGGAGTGTAAAGCAGAATTAACTATTCGCTAAACTGCATTCGACGTGAACTGGTCTCTTGCAATTTGAAATTCTTTTTCGACTACTGTGATACTGATCAGACCGAGGGGCTAATCACTTGAAAATCAGGGAAAAAGATTTCCTTCTCCGAGAGCCGATTGCCTTTGATTTCATATTATAAACAACAATGTAATTCTGCAACTAAGAACGTTCGACCTTAATTTTGTGACAGTGTTCAGTAATTTGCGATTTTCAGCTGATTTCCCCATGACTTCGAATGAACCGCGTTGCCGACATTTATATTTCTTCGCCCTCTTTTGTTTTAGATTTATCCATTACAATGATCCGAAAGTGATATCTGAGGGGGTCAATCGTTTATGAAATTTTCCTCCGAATTGAATGTACCAAATCTTTCGCAATTTTTAATCTATTTATAAACACTTTCTCAACTTCTGATAAGGAAAATAGATTCCATGGGTGTCAGGACCTTCTTTAGGGCCTATATAATCTTAACTATTCCATGAGTATGTCAGAAATATAAAAAGAAAAATAGTGATCAAAGAAAGTTGATTCCATTAAAATCCATGATTTCCTGAGCGAATACCCCGTCGGATCAGACCCCGAAAAATAACCGAATACGAATTACTTATGTAATCAATTTCACTGTACTGTAAATAGGCGAAGAATCCTAAATAATTCATAACATCCAATCACCTTTCCAAATGATGTTATCAGACATTTGGCACAATGACGTCCAGCGAACATAATTCAGTCTTTGTTTAAACTGGTCGAATAGGCTCGCAATTAGGAGTGATTGCACCGATTGTACAAGCTACGCGATTTACCTAGGGACGTACATACCAACCTCGTAACTTGCGGGTTCAAATCGATCACCGATTAATACATTATTTTCTCTGCAACAGCGTATTTGGCTTCACGGCGTGGCTCTCGGGACAGCCAAGCATCGAATTTGTCGAACATCAGCAACGAGGGTGTTGGTCCTTTGAACTTCAGTGCACATCCACGAGGACGACAGAGAAGGACGTCGAACTTCTTAGAGCTGCCCGGTGAGCTTGATTTAATCTTAAAAATATTAGAAAGTAACGATACTAATTAACCCCTTCGCTACTAATGGCGACTACAGTCACCCAACGCCTGACGCTCGCTAAGAAGTATTTCTTTTTCATTTTTTTCATTTCTAAGACATTGCCCTTTGGAATTCTAATTGTTTATATAAATACAAAACACCCAAAGATACTTCTATAGCTGCTTTTCATCTTGAATTAATAAGACAAATTTCACGGAAATACCATAAAGACGATTGTAAACAAAGCGATCCTGGATGTGCGGATGAACAAAACGAAAAGGCGGATTGAGGAAGGGTATTGTTTGTATTAAAAATGGGGTGCAACGACAAACGCATTACCAATGTAAGATATGTGACGTAGGGTGTACCCGTGCTTTGAAACTTCTCATATGAAATTACATTATTAAATTATACTTTCTAGTTGCATTGTAAATAAACTTATTTTTTATCTGTTATGCATTAGTTTTCTGGAATTTAAGTAAAGCGTTAATGATTTACCTCACGTCCCTAGACGTTATATGATACGTTCTCTTGGCAGTAAAATTTAAGGCCGTCTTTTTTGGGATTGCCCCATACCGAGGCAGCGCTTCTACGAGCCGATCCACCATAACAAAAAAGTTAACATATTCGCGACCGGCAAATTGTTTCCGTTTCAAATACCAAGTACCGGCGAAAATAATGATATTCTGAAACTGGTTGCCGCAAATTTGTATCGTGTATCGTTATGGACGTGATTAACGTCAGCGACAATCAGGAATAGAATTTAAAATGACGTGAATTCACATCAGCGACAACCAGGAATAGAACATGAAAAGACGTGAATTCATGTCAGCGGTCGCGAATGTGTTAAGAACATTTTGAGGAATTTTAGAAATTAGGAAGTAGCCTTATGGTTGAAGTAGGTAATCAGGAAGAAGGAAGCTTTCTCCTTTCCCGGGAATATTCACCTTTGCGTGCGAAACGTCCTTCCATTACAGACACTATACATCCACTCGTAATCGAGGTAAATCTAGACATACTTTGATGCTCCATTGATACAGCCATTTGCCTGTTTAACCACAATAAATGCCACGGATACTGGTCGATATAAAAAAAAAAACATCTTTGCTTGTTTCGCACGATATGGAGCAACTAATAAAGTGCGACATGTTTTTTCTTTTTTTTTCCCCCACGGAATCTAAAGTAAAGAACTCACGATTCGTACTGGACAAGTTAAGTTGATATTTAATTTTGAATGAAACAAAGTTAAATAGAAAGGTTGTACTTTTTAACATGGGTTGATCCGTAAATCCGTGCTGTTTAAATGTTCAACATTTAATGACGTATTGTTTTCTTAAGCGACAGATCGAGAAATTGCGTGAATATTGCGAAGAACCATGAATGACAATGGAGAATATATTATTGATTAGCATTGCTAAACTTTACTAATTGGAATGGAATTCTCTTCAGTACAAACGACGAAATGTTGCGCGATTGGGGACCGGTTAACAAAATGTCTTGTTATTAGAAAATTATTAAATTAAATTATCCCGGAGTTAGAAGAAAGATTTCGGAATGGAATGTTGTTCTCCGATAGTTTTTGCAACAATGGAACTTGAGAATCTGATCGATAGGCGAGCTCTTTACCTTCCTCGGATCTAATATCGTAAACTCAAGTAATTCATTCCTTGAGTTAGGTCAGGGCCGGACACTTGCACAAGACATGTATTGACGTTTTGTCTTACGTGCCATTTGCACTGGTAGAAAGTTACCGCCTTAATAAATGGGTGCAATTTAACCCTTGTGAAATCACTCGATGTATGTATCAAAGTATTGTAGTAATTAAATCGTTACATAGGTTAAACACTACATAGAATTAATTATATAATTCGCCTCAAACCGACGTCAGAATAATATCCGTATAAGTTTCAAATCTGCAATAAGAGATCCAATTATTTGTTCTCTGCCGTTCGGAAAAATTAATGATCTAATTTTTCAATGCTCTTCCTGCATATTATTTGGATTATTTCCTGCACATGAAGAGTACTCCCTTTGAAAAAAGTTGATGCATGGGGAACTCTTGAAATACTTGCCTAACCGTAATACGTCCATTTTGTGAATTACGTCCTATATTTTTTTACTACCAACATGGAGTAACGTACACAATGTGTACATAAGTAGCGTAATAATTCCGCGGTAATTGTCATTACAGTGAATGACTAGGTACAGGGAAGAAACGGAAAGTTAACATGTGGCTTAAAACCGCACGTTTTTCGAGGAATTATTTTAACAAACGTTTAGCAAATTAAAAAGCGATACGGTAATAATGAACTTTGTTAATTGCTTAATATTTCATAGATTTTCATCAAACTCGTCATGCATTAGATATCTTAGGGTTTTATTATTTAAAATTAATGTGGATTATTTTCAGAAATGTAAAAGTGTACATATTTAGATATTCCTATTTGTGAAGTTTAATTAAATGGTGAGATTGCTCCACACCGTTTTCTTTTTTTTTAAATGGGCTAATTTATAACTTGAAACGTAATGGCGTTTCATTTCCTGGGGAATGTTTCATTTCCTTGAATTTTTTTAGCGACCTCTTCCCTACTGGGTTACTTCCTGTACTTAAGACAACCCCTGGAGAAAGCGAACACGTGCGCACTGCTTTCTTTTCCGAGACCTTCCTTCTGTAGATTACGTTTCTTTCCTTTTCTCCTGACGCAGAACCACGTTACTTGGTCACATTGACAGAAGTGCATTAAAACGGGAGTAATTTTGTTCTCAAGAAAGGGACGCGCGCGCCTCATGAGATTAACACTAATTTTGTTACAGTCGGAAGAAGTTTCTTCCATTAACTACATTTAGACAAAAGCGTGAACCTTTAGTCGATTAATAAATATATTTTACAACTCCCAGCTACTTATTCAATTATTTCACAAGCTTTAACTTCACTTAGTTTGAAAAACTTTCACCGGTATTTCAGAAAATCCTTTATAAATTGAAATGAAATGACGTTTAGACCAATTTCGTGCAATTTAAACTTTTCGCATGCGCCTATTATACGAATGAGTTTTTCTTAATTTTCTACTTATTTTTCCTCCTCGAGCGTACAAAATATTTCTTAGATACTATGCAAAGCCAGAAAAATTAGTAAGGGCATATTTAACAATCTAATCCAGTTAAACTAATAAACTCGAATGAGTTGGATGCAACATTTCCTTGGAATTATGAAATTCTATTTCTACTCATCTCTTCTCTGAATTAACAAAATATTTTTATGACACTATTCAAAGAAATGCGGATGTTTTTAACCAGAAAAAAAATAGAAAGGGCATGTTTAACATTCTAGTCCAGTTAAACTAATAAACTCGAATGAGTTGGATGCAACATTCCCTCGGAATTATGAAAATGTATTTGTATTTATCTATGCTTTGAATTAACAAAAGATTTCTTAGATACCATTCAATGGCAGGAAAATAGTAAGGGCATATTTAACAATCTAATCCAGTTAAACTAACCGGAATTCTGGCTCTTATATTTTTTGGTTGAATTCCGGTTCCCTTGACTTGACTTTTCCGATGTGATACGACAAATCGGTGAGTTTCGCGAGGAGCGCCCCAATTGATCGGCTCCTGGAGGCGCCGAATGAAAAGTCGATCTACGGATCATCGAGGCGAAAATCCTCGAGATTCATCGGGAATTTACCACACCTCGTTCACGAGGAATGGGCCGAGCCGCGATACTTCCGGAATTGCAAATTCGCAGGGCTTCATCGATCTTTCTCAGGGCTGGAACTCGCACCAGCGGACAGCCTCTCTCTGTGGCTTGTGGGGGGAACGAGGCCCCCCCAACTTGGGGGCAATCTCCACCGGGGAAAACGCCTCCTTTGAACATCTGATTTTCCCAAAAACCAGGGTTTATCCCCTGAATCTCGAATTCCGACGAAACTCCCGATTCCACTGTGTGTAGATCGTTCCTAGGAGTCGCTTATAAAAGAAATAAACCGTGTACTCAAAAAAAAAGAAATAAAGAATCTAGGTGAAAAAACGAAAATTTGGGTTACTGTACCTGCATTGGATTGTTAAGGTTAACAAAATATCCCAGTTAGAGTAAGATTAAGGTATTTTTGGAAATCCTAAAACCTTGTAATGCCAAAAATGTTTCGATTCAAAAATGGATCAGCTCTCTGATCGTATATTTTGTTATTAAAAAAATCTAATGCCATGCGGTCGGGCATGTAATACAAATTTACAAATACGTGCACCGAATGCACATCTCACGATTCCCCCGATCCTGGTTTTCTCCCTTTTTATAACTAAGGTCAATTTATTAGATGCAATTTTCTAAATACATCTTAACTCGATAAGGTTAACAAAATATCCCAGTTGGAGTCAGACTAAGGTATTTTTGGAAATCCTAAAATCTTGTAATGCCAAAAATGTTTCGATTAAAAAATGTTATTATTAAAAAAATCTAAGGGCACGCGGTCGGGTAAGTAATATAAATTTAAAAATACACGCATCGAATGCATATCTCACGATTCTCCTGATCCCGATTTTCTCTCTTTTTATAACTAAGGTGAAATTATTAGATGCAATTTTTTAAATACATCTTAACTCGATAAGGTTAACAAAATATCCCAGTTAGAGTATGTTGAAGGTATTTTTGGGAATCCTAAAACCTTGTAATGCCAAAAATGTTTCGATTTAAAAGTGGCCCCACTCTCGAACCCTGGATGTTGTCAATAGGGAACGTAATGGCAGGCGGTCGGGCATGTAATACAAATCCAAAAATACGTGCACCGAATGCACATCTCACGATTCCCCTAATCCTGGTCTCCCTCCTTTTTATGGTTAGGGAGGATTTATTCGATACTCTCCCACTCATAGACTCCCGGCAGCGCTGCGTGAAAACGTTTCCAGTATAAATTCGTACTCCATGGGAGATAATAATGGCCTGCAACAAGTATTTTCCATTAAACCTTGCACGGCTGGACGACAACCTTGTCTGCTGTAAATACCCCTGCGAAGCGCCTTATAAATCGTGCTCGAGCACAACGTTGGCGCTTTCTAGCAATATTTTTCAAGACGAAGAGGTCGTCTCAAAGACGAGTGCCCTGCGACATTTTTAAAGCATGCCATTACATGTCCAGCTGCGAAGAAAAATGGACATCGGATGGTGGAGTTGATAAAAGTGTTTCTTCTAAAGGGGACATTTTCTTGTATTTCACAGCTGTGCTCCAAAATTAATCGGATGATTCAAATATCACTCAAGCTGTTAGAATTTATCCGATGTGGAGTTTTCAGATCACATTCGTGAATTTAGAATTCAGATTTTTATTTCCTATCTTCGAAATGAAATTTAAAAAATGTAGACATGTAGATTATTACAAAAGCCCATAGAAATGTGTAACTAAAAAAAATGCTTTACAAAGGCAAGGTTTCTTGCGTGTTTGGTATTTTTTTTTCTTTTATATATTGCGGGTGGCAAACATTCATGTTCGTCAGTGAAGTACTGGTTTTCTTTTTCAATTAATATAGTTCTTTAACAACCACCTTGTCAATATATGGACATTCCGAATGGACTGTACGAGACGAGCAAAATATGAATATGCATCTTAACATTTATTTAGATTACTTCGTAAATTTCTTTAGTTTTTTCTTTTTTCCCCACTTCAGGTTTACATATTTCTCGTGACTTGTCCCGTTCTTAACGCACAATTTGTATCTAAGAAGGACCTTGTTAAAACTATTTTCGGCGGACTGGGTAAAGAAGAGTATCTTGAAAATAACGAAGGACGTTGGTTTGTAAAAATCAAAGACACGTGACCCAGAAGAAGGCGACGGTGGTTTCACTCTTTTCTCTTTCTTCGACTTTCCTTCATACGACATGGAGTAGGAAATACGAGAGTAATGGGGAACCAGAGAAAGCCGCCTGGAAATCCTAACAACCTTCCAGTCTTTTCTTAACAACTTTTCCTTTGATTTTCTTCTGCCGTGTCGGCCCCAACACGTGTAATGTCTGAAACACTTGCTCATGGAAAAGAATTCAATCCCTCGAAATTACGGCGGGAAATACTTCCCACCTGAAAACATGAACAAACCTCGAAAGAAAAATTGAAAAAGGTTATTCTGGGGTTCGCGTAAACATTACTCAAAATATGACGATAATTGGACATCTCTGAAACCAAAATGAATCCGAACGATTGTGCGAAGTTTGAACTACGTTCGAGAATTTACAGGAACTGTACTTCTTAATTACTTAAAATGAAAAATGAATTACTTAAAATGAAAAATGAATTACTTAAAATGAAAATCTTGAAAATCTTGAAAATGATTTCATCAAAATGATTGATTCGAAACTACCAAAGAATTATAATCTTCATTTTCATTATTCATTTCTATAAGAATATAGTGCGTCCCTCAATTAACGCGGCTTTGAAACGTCATTATTTTCTTCGTTAAGCCATTTGAAATAAGTCTGTATTTCTAGAACTAATGTGCACTATCTTTTATTTCCAATGTTTTACCTTTTGTCCTCGCAGACTTTATGCGACACGATTTTCATTCGCGTATAACGAATCTATGTGGAATGGATACTCCGCGTAAATTGAGGGATGGGTGTATCCTAAAATCCTGTCCACGATTGCGTGCAAAATTTCGAAATACCGTATCTTGAAAATATTTCGACCACATGTATATACTATATTTCAGAGAAATGTTTTTAACGGTGGTATGTTAAGACGCGTTGAGGTTAGGTGTTTTCAAGATGGCGCGGCAAATCATAAGGAGGGGCAGGGTTATTTAATGTACCCTTGAATGCCGGGTCATTAACGTCGGAGGGATGGAAATCCGTAAAGTAATGCCAAGAACAGGTGAAACCAAACCGTCGTGACCCTTTCGGGCGACCCTTCGGGTCTCGGAATTCTCGTTTCGAATTCATCCTTCGACTTGTGCACCCTCGCTGGCACACGCCATTACCCCCGGGATTTCTACTACCACCACCATTACCATAACTACCCCGTTTTGTCTGCGTTATTTCGCTTCTCTTCGGGCCAGGTACCTCAGCGTTTAGGAAATCCGAATTCGACAGACTCCCAGTCTGGCTTTACAGTCGTTAGGGCAAATGACGTGCATCGAACAAGAGATTCACTGCAAATAACCGTCTACTGCGTTTTTTCTAATTTTTATACGATTATGATGACAGGAATTTCATTCAAAAAAGGGATGGGAAGATGGAGTAATAGTCGATGCTCCATGGTTTTCGTAAATCGGAGACTTGTTAATTCAAATGAATTTTTTTTTATATATTCTTCATTTGCGTTTCATAATTCCATGGGATGTATGAATTTTTGAATGACTTTCGCGCCCGCAAATTTAGGGCCAAGTGACGTGTATCGAATGAGATTCACTGGAAATTAAATAATCGTCGAATGTGTTCCTTGGAATTTTTATACGATTGTGATGACAGGAATTCAATTCAAAAAAGGAATGAAAAGGTGGAGTAATAGTCGATATTCGATGGTTTTCGTAACCTGTAGACCTGTTCATTTAAATTCATTGTTTCATTATTGTTGCATGCCAGACGTGCGATCTCTATTTTACTATTTTGACTTAAAAAAAAAATTGATTTCTGAAAATATATAAATAGAGTAATCACGGATATACCATGAATATTTTACGGATATTACTTTCGGAGTCTGTGAATATATTCATTGAAACGAAACTTTTTTATTTTTTTTTTATTTTACGTACATGCTTTACAATTCCGTGGAATGGATTTTCGGATGCCTTTTATCGTCGCAATTTATGGACTCTTGGAAAATGTAGAACCATTAATCGCGCCCCTTATTCGCCCAGAAATGGGCGGAGAACGACGGTGGCGCCCCCATTGACAATAGAAACTGTGATTTATACGAGCTTAAGTAAACATTTGCATGCAAGTGCTTGCATTGATGCATTGCCCCTTCGCACCTCGGTTTTATGAAGTCAAAGCTAACGACACAACTTATTCATTCCGTGCGCAATTTAAGTACAATCTACGGTTGCTTTGTTAATCGTGCATACTTCATAAAAGAGGTTATCTATGCATGCGATTTTGATGGAAATTTACGAGGATATTTCTCATTTTGAATAGAAATTCCTGAATTGTGAAATATTTGAAAACGCGCTCCATGACCTGCGGCTTTTTTTCATTCATTATTGATACCTTGAATTCTTATATTTTTCTATGCGAAGAATTAGAGAACTAACCTTCCTTTTTTCTACCGCGTAATTTCACTACATGTGTTAATGTTATAACACATTCGTAGATGTATTTAACATACACGTCTTTTAATTTCACAACATGATTTAAACAATCTCCGATAAAACGTCAGGAGATTAGGAACTTGTTCATAAGTTAACAAACATTGCATTCTAATTTAAATCATCATTGTCGTTATTGTACAACTGTGTACATTGAAACTGAATTAAATTTAGAAACATTTTCGACAGGGTAATGGAGCAGATATTACAGAATGTAATTAAATACACGAAAATTTATTAGAATAAAAATTTTTCAATTTAACGAATATATTCTCTACGGCGAAAATAAGGGTTTCTATTTTCATCCCAACACATCGTCGAATGCGTTCAATTATTCAGAACCCTCTTCGACCCTCAGGGTTTTGGGCGCAAATCTATTAATAGTCTACCGGCTGAATAAACAAGTAGAAATGATAAAAAATCGGCACTCCCTTTCCCGTATATTTAAATAAATGATAAAGCAACAATGGAATCAAACGCCCCATGTTTGTCATGTTGCGTATCAACAGGTGCTTCATTTTCAGACCACTCGGAGCGGACTTCTATATTTCATGAAATGTTTCCCCGGACGTTGATTTAATGATTAATTACCCATTGCTCTCACGAGCAATTTGTACTTCATCGAGGCGGAAAGAAAATTCCCCATGGGGAAAGAAATCTCCCGTAAATTCGGTGCATTAGCGAATTGGTTGGCTATTAGAATTTCAAACTGGCTCTGTAATTCTTCGCAATGTCAGTTAATCTTATCAAGTACCTAAATTCGGAAAGACAGGAGGTAGTAATTAAATTTCAATACCAAGGATGTAACGAGGAAACAAGTCACTTGGGTGACAAACACATTACAGCAGTACAGAATAATGAGGAATTGAAAAAACGAAATTCTTCTACTACTGCGGAAGAATTTGAAATTTTTGAACATTTATTAATGTCCGACATTTTCTGTATATTAAGATATTTTAAATATATTACTATCGGGGTGAAATTAAATTAACTCACGTGTCGATTAAAAATGCTACCCGCGTTAATTTCAGTTAAAGCGATCCAAAAATAATTTGTGGAAATGAGTTATTAACGTAGAGACTTGCATTGATACATGTAATGTTATTGTTATTGTAAAGTTTTGCATCAGTTTCCTAATAAACATTATTTGAGACTCTTGCATTAAGGTACGTTACATTAGAAGTATAGTATCAAAAATTGAAAATATTCGAAACTGTAGGAAGTGGACATTATTATTAATTCAATTAATGCTGAAGGAATTGCAAGCGATTATTACTCACTGTTTCTTTTTAGGGCGTTGTTTAAATTTTTTCTCTCATTTTACAACCGAGATTTGTCGGTCGAATTCAGACGGGCATAGCAAAAGAACATGTAATGTTTAGTCGATATTTCCCCGCTCCTTAGAGGCGAGTCTTCATTAAGTTCAGTGAACCTGTAAAATGTTTACGACGACGTCGACATTAAACGATAAATTGAACGTCAGGCGTTAAAGCCAATCGTTAAACATTATTAGCTCGTATCAGTACGGTTTCATGTCAAATAAAGTGAACTACGGCAGCGAAAGCACTAACTGCCCTCAAAATCTTCCAGTTTTCTACAGACCATCAAAATAAACATCTTACATCAAATTTTACATTATATATGCATCCCTTTCATCCCTCAATTAATTTACGCATTAATTTACGCGGAGTATCCGTTCCACGTGGATTAGTTTTACGCGAATGAAAATCCCGTAAAGTCTGTCGGTACAAAAAAAAATATATTGGAAATAAAAGTTAGTACATATAAGTTTAAAAAATACATATCTATTTCAAATAGCTTAACAAAAAAAATAATGACGTATCAAAGACAAAAGTACATTTCATTCGATATCACAGTTGCTACTATAAAACTTTTAGAAAAATATATTTTCCGACGGCGTAAATTAAGATCGCGAATAAAAATTACCGCATAAATGGTGTTATAATTTAAAGTGAGAAAAGTGTCGCGTATATTGAGGGTGGGGGGTAATTTGTAATATTTCCACGCTGGTAGAATTTCGACCTCCAATTTTGACTGACTGATATTTCCGGAGGGACTAAATAAACTTCGAGTTGAGAAAACGTTAGCTCGCGAGTATGTCCAGTAAAATGGAAATGTCAATTAAAAACGCTCCGGACGAGCCGGAAAATGGCGAGCCGAGAAAACGACGAAAACAACGAGGTGGTTTAATCAACTGTCTGATAGGTTAATCAACCGTCCGAATCAACTGTCTATATTATCTACCCCTTTTTCGAGAATCCCAATGTCGATTTCCTGCTTCGCCGATCGAATGAACGAACGAATGTTCTGCTATTTCCCTGGAAAATTTCTCCACCATCGAATCATAAAAACATAGTATCACATGACATAAAAAATACCCAGCGGGATAAAAATGTCACCGGATGCAAAAATCGCATTCAAAACCGCTTCCTGACGTGACTGCGGGCAAATTCGTCATCGTCTTTAAACAAAACTTTCTGAGTGGTTTTAAAGCTCGAAATTTGCGCAATTGTTATAGATATTTATCTGCACTTTTTACGGTTTTGAGTAAAGAAAGCTTCGTCGTAACTCTGACGGAAATAATCTGCCGTTGTTATTTCAATGGATAAAATCATTATACATACTTTTTTGTAAGTTTAACAGATTCTTTTTCTCAGTGAATGATTAACACTATTTTTGTCGAATTTTTGTCTCCGCGTGCGTATACTTAAAGTGATAAAAAATCCGGGGGAATTTGACGATAGGAGACAATATCCCGCTGCTAGGGTTTGGCCGTCGAGAAAGTCGATAGAGCCAACATTTTCAGTCAAGAAGATGAGAAGACTGGTCCAGCAGGAAAGTCCTCGAAGGGATCCCTATATCCTTGGGGATGTAAAGAGTAGAAATCGGCCCCAGGAGAATACGCTGTCAGGCCTTAAGGGCCCACCGAGACCGAGATAAAAGCTGCACGTCGAGGAAGCTTCGTCTATCGACCTCTTGGCCTAGGTCCCTTGACGTGGTGTGTGTTATTTGTGTGGATCTCTGGGCATGTGTACCTGTGGGACTTTTCGATGTTGCGGAACACCTTGCAAGCAGACATGATGCGATCTGGAGTTCCGGTATCGAAAGTTGTCTGCAACCCTGAAGAGGAAACGTGAAACTATAGCTGGGAAGTCGAGATCAAAATGACGTCGATGAGGCATCCCGAGGAGTACGTATCGATTTCGAACCTTGAAATATTGGATGTACATGTAATACTTTTCCACGTTATGGGACACTGAACGCGGATGTGGATGATCTGGAATCCCATTATTGAATGGCGTACTTATCGGACCTAGAAGAGAATGACATAAGTCCTATGTGTAGGAGATCTAGGTAAAAACATAGTCTATAAGACTACCTGAAGGGTACATACCCATTTTGAACTTCAAAATGTTGGACGTACACATGAGGCTTTTTCACGTTTTGAGGCACTCTGGGCGCGAAGGTGGATCATTTGAAATCCCATCATTAAACATCGTCCTTGTACGGCCCAGAAGAGGTTGTATATGGCGAAAGGTTGTATCTAGGAGATCTAAAACCAAATGGAGTCGATGAGGCGTTCTAGTGAGGGAACATTTATTTTGAACTTCAAAATATTGATCATACACGTAATGCTACGCCACATTAAAGGACATCTTGGACGTAAATAATGATCACCTTGATTCCATTGAGGACTTTATTTACCCATTGAAAATCGTCCTTATACGACCCGGAAAAGAATAACGAAAAGTTATGCCTGGGAGATCTAGATAAAAATGGAATCGCTGAAACATCCTGAAGAGTTCATATCTACTTCGGACCTCCAAATATTGTACATGCATATGATGCCTTTTTCAACATGAAGAGTTCATATCTACTTCAGACCTCCAAATATTGTACATGCCCATGATGCCTTTTCTCGTTAAGGGACATTTTGAATACGAGAGATGGTGATGTAGAAATTTACCGTCAAAAATCGTCTTCATTCTATCCAAAGGAGTAAAGCGAAAAACGATACCTGAGATATCTAGGTCAAAACGGAGTTGCCGGGATGTCTTGAAGAGTACACACTCAATATGGACCTCAAAATAATGTACAAGCATGTACGTAATGTTCCTCGACATTACGGTATCTCCTAGTAACAGATGATGATGGTGATCTGGACCCCAGCCGCCGAAT
Source organism: Orussus abietinus (assembly GCF_000612105.2). Classification (NCBI taxonomy): domain Eukaryota; kingdom Metazoa; phylum Arthropoda; class Insecta; order Hymenoptera; family Orussidae; genus Orussus; species Orussus abietinus. The sequence goes on from NW_019394256.1 coordinate 700,584, forward strand.
ATCCTTTTCAAACGATCCCGAAGAGATTAGTGAGAAGCTATGGTTAGGAAGTCAAGGTTAAAATGGAGTTGTTCAGATATCCTGCGGAACGTTCATCCATTTTGGACTTCTTCAGACCCTTTTTTTAAAGAATACTGACGGAGCCAGGAGACGTTTTTTAGAGCATCTCCGTCAGGAAATGATTAATCAGTGGCATGGATTTTTTGGCGACAGGCACTCGACAGGCAAACATCAATTAAGTTTTTTGAGTATTCCCCTCCTAAGGGGAAATTTATGATCGACCATCGAGGGTCCATGAGCCTGCTCCTTGGGCTTCAGATAGGACCATAGATTCCTAATTAAGGTTACTTTATTAAGATCGATGAGGCGGGACCAGAATCTATTACCGTGTTAATGTAATTGTATATTATTAATAGAGATAAACCACGTGTCGCATATTTCACATGTACCATGCATATATTTCCATCTTATCGCACTATAAAAAAGGAACATTGTACAGCCCTTAAGGTGATATGAAAGTGGCTTCTGAAGATCGTGCATGAAACTTTTATTTAAATTGGGTGCACCGAATCATTCGAAATTTTGCCACGTGATTATGGAGTCCCCAATAAAGATCCTGACAACCATGACATTTAATTTTTTGTACACAAGTTTAAAAAATGTTAATAAACAAATTAAGAAGCATTGAAATTTCTCGGGTGTCTGGATTTTGTTTAGGGTTCCCATATTCAGGTGGTCAAATTTCAAACGATTCGGTACACCCATTTTGGAAAAAAGTTTCACAAACGAGACCCTCATATGCTATATTCATATCACCTTAATAATTTATTGGCACTAGATACACGAAATAATATAAGGAGACATAACTTCTATGATTGATTCCACAGAAAGTGGCCGTAGAATCGATTCCAAGAGATCTTGGATTTTCGTTGTATTGTAAAAAATGCGGCGAAAATTTCAGCGGTTTCCCAAAGTGCCTTAAAAATGGCACGAAAAGAAATGTACCGAGGCCAAAGGAAGCAATTTTCTGCATTCGTTACAATTTTGTCTCTCAAATGTTACTACTTGTCCAATAAATATTACCTAGTAATTGAGTCGTTAGATAATGAGTCGTGTTCAGCTAAAATAGTTACGTAATGGCTAGAATTTTCGCTGCACCTCGAAATAGGATCCGTTCTAGACGTAGGAAGATTATTATTAAATATTAATTTATATTATCGTTACACTCCCGGACTGTATCAGACCTCGAGGACACAGTTTACCAGAAAAAGTAGTTGGCCAGTAATTAACTACAGTAATACACAAGTAGTGCTTCTTGTAGGTTATCCTATCCACAAGAACTAATAGAAAATTGCATTGAGGTAAAGGGAATGAATTTCGAGCTTTCCTTGTACTTTTGCCTTCTGAAAGTTATTACTAGTGTAATAAATGTTAACCGGCCAGTGAGGTCGATTCGTTAATTTATGAGGCAGTCGTGTCGGGCTAAAATAATTATAAATTGGTAGAATTTTCGCCGCACCTTGAAATCAAATTTATCGTAGTCGCAGGAAGGTTATCGTTAAATAATAAATTCCATTATCATTGCAGTCCCGGATCATATCAGACCTCGAGTACACAGTTTACCGGAGAAGGCATACAATCCAAGAGCTGGTGACGATTTGTACAGACTGAGGGCTTTCAGTATTACCCACAAAGGTGTCGTCAATCGTGGCGACTCCATTATCTCAAGACGCAGCAGAAGCAACACTTCCGTTAACAGCAGTAGGTAAGTACAATTTGATGAAATTAAATTCGAGGGGGTATTCACTAAAGAAATCATAGATTTTAACACTCGAAATCGTGTGGAAATCATCCAGTAATCGCAAGCAGAAATCGCAGAAAATTGATGGAAATCACCAGATCAGAAATTTAAGGCTGAACGTCACTTGTTATCAAATCGCACTGTTGTCTATCATATGAAATCAAAAGGCAATCGGCTCTCAAAGAAAGAAATTATTTTCACTAATTTCTGAATGAGTAGACCCTGGATTAAATGGACATCCCGTTTTTGATCGTCAATTTGAGGATATTAATTTTTTACGAAATTTCAGTGCGCATAAACTCTGCGATGTTTACGACCCTGCTATATAACGTTTATAAATATCGATTTCATACTGTGAAACTCAACAGAGAGCATTATGCAGGTGGGGATTTAAACAATAGCCGATATACCATACATAAACATTAAATTAAAAATTTTGAAAATTACTCGTGTTTGATTTTACCGTATACATAATAAAGCTCCCAATTTGCCGATTGGTCTTCGTTTCCCATTTCTATTATTTGGCTTTCCCCGGAGCTTTCCTCAGGACTCGAGTTTCAGGATAGAATTTCTTGTTTCAAGGAAAAATATGAGCCCTGCTGTATTACAAACATCGGCCACATTAATTTTAAGATTAGCGCCGGATAAATAAAATTATGAACTTTCTAGCAGGTCCGACAGAAAGTAAAAATTTGTGGAAAAATCGTAAATCCACTCATGAAACATTAAGAAGGTCCCCGTTATCATTTTGATTATTTATTCATTTGACATTCGAATTAACAATGAATTTTAAAAACACATAGATATACATATGTGTGTGTGTGGAGAAAATTCGCTGAGCTGAAATTTTGGCTATCGAGGAAAGGGAAAGGCGATAAAAGACAAAGGGAGGAAAAGAGACGTAAGAAGAAAGTCAGAAGGGAGAAAGTGGAATTAGGACAGGCCGAAAAGTTTGATAATCGAGTTTGCTCCTGCCAAGGTTTGTGGGGACTCGTTAAGAGCGGCAGTAATTGAATTAGCCCTGTCGCCTTAAGAGATTCTTGAATTTCCTCCGTCGAGGGGAAAAAAAGGTAGATAATGCTTAGGAGATAGCTGTAAGATAGAAGACCGGCATGAATTACGGAAAACTTTTCGATCCCCCTGAAAAGGACAATCCCAGGGTTTCCAAACTTTGGAATGACAGGACAAATGGAAAAGCGAAATACCAATGACGACATGAAATCAGACACACGGGTTTCCTTTTTGCGTACTTTTCCTTTTCCCTTTAATTCGTCGTCATTGGTAATCTCTTTAAAGAATTTCTATCCTTTTCTGGGTAACGCTTCCTAGATATACACCCCTCCTTCTATTTACACCACACTTTTTTTACGCGGTAAATTACGACACAATTTTTACGCGGTTCTGAAGCGTCATTATTATTTCCTTCTTAAGCTATTTGAAATAAATACCCCTAGTAGCACAAAATATTTCTCCTATATTGTCTATATATTTAACGAATATCGTACATTTTGTAAATATTTATCAGGCATTTGAAATATTTGCAAGACGTGTACTTTAGAATATTACCTTTATAATATTTATATAATATTACTTCCATGTGTTTTCATAATATTTTCCTACTAGATATACAAAACATTTCGTTTAATTTTAATACAAGTATTTTTTTTTTTTAATATTATCTGCCGAATACATTATAATCATTTTAAAAATGTTTAAAATCAAAATCGCATGTTTTGCTCCCATAATGAAATAGCGGAACGAAAGTATTAGAAAAATTTCTCGTGTTTTTTGATACCAAATGAAGTGTCTGATAATAGTCGTGAAGTAAAAAATATATTTTTATATATGTTTATAAATTATTGAAAGTAAATATGTCATTGAGATTTTCAACAAATATTTCAGATATTTTCGAATGAAATGTACAAGAAATCTTAAAAAATCTGTCGCTTGAGATATTTAGCAAAGATCACAAAGAAATATTTAGAAATTATTCTATGCTACAAGGGACGTATATCTAAAACTTATATGTACTGGCTTTTGTTTCCAATATGTTTTCTTTTGTACGGACAGACTTTATGCGACGGGATTTTCATTCGCGTAAAACGAATCCACGTGGAGCGGACATTCCGCGTAAATTGAGGGACACTTGTACTTCCTCTTTACTTTAATTCTAGTATCTTTATGCAGAATGTACTTGTAATGGCGTGGAAAATTGGAATCACTTCCCTCGTTATTTTTACATGTGTAGAGGAAAATCGATTCACCCATTTCAAGATAACTATCAGTGCCCAAAGTCAAATACGAAATGTCAAACAACTCAAAATGCCGAGGTAGATCAATTAGTGAAATATTGATTTTATCAGATTTGTGTAAATTTGCAGATTCTCTCGTGACAAACGATGGTTGACAGAAATGCGCGGTTATACGGAAAATAAACAGATCGTGATATGTACGAATTGAAAAAGAAAGTGAAGTTGAATTTTTAAAATTGATATTTCATCCTCAGATATTTGGGGAACTAATAAAATCTTTTAAAGGTTATGAAACGTGTCTGAAAAAGGTTTCTAAATGATTCGCCTCGAAGAGGATATAAAATACGTCGTTCGACCCAGTCTGGTATTGAAGTTATCAATAAATCTTTTAAGCTTGCACCGCATGGATCAAACGGTACCAATCTCACCTTCCCCTGACGTGAAAAAATCCCCTGTAATTTATTTCTCATTATACTCAAGCACTGCTGAGCGTACAATCGATATTTTCGTACACCTGCTCGCGAATAAGGACCGTAATTTATTTCTCTCGGTATCGAGGAGGGGCTCAAAATATTTACGATTTCCCATAACGGAGTAAAGCTATATAACAAGGGACTCTTGAAAGTTACACGCCACGCTTTGTAAAAAAACGATTATTCTTGCTTATAACTCATTTCAGCGGAAAAAGTCGGGTGTATGCGACGTTTTAATACGCACGTTAACATTTACTGAATGGAGAAACAAACATTTGACTTCGCGATGACGGTTCCATAGCGTTGAATCTTGAATAGATACCGAAACTCGACAGAGTTTCGCACCAAGCACACACATAAATATGTATGAGCACAGGCGACCGAGTTTCTTATACGAGAATTCGGTACGTTGATGAGGTAAATATTAATATCTTCAATTTCAGAGGTTATTGGCGAACTCCGATACAGAATAATTAAACGTGGATGGTTTTGGTACGCGCTGTGACTGTTTAAAATTTATCAGTTGGATTTTCTTCGTCTTTATTATATTTTCATAGTTAGTTTACCTTGGCTGATGTTTTTGGTAATCGCATCTTTCGCAGATTTTCGTAATCATTTCTCTGTCCCCTGGGGGAGAAATAAGAATATAATATTTAATAAACACACGCCTTAATGGAGATGCCGGCGAAACTTTGCGAAAGACGACCCGGTGAACTTTCCGCCGAGTTAATTGGAAGAACTTTTTTACTCTTATCATGGCCAACACTTGAAAGTTAAGGGACCACTTTCTACCGCCAGGGAAGTTTTTACCGGGCATACTTTCAGACTTCTCGATCGATATACAAAGTATTTAACGAGGTAATCTCTGCGTAATTCTTGGCCCGACTTCGGAGAAGAGGCTTATTAGGAACCGATTGAATTCGCCTTTCTGCTTTTTAGCTTTTTGTAGTCAAAGTCGGCTCCTCGGTGCAAACAGCCAACCCGTTAAAACATTTTTGACATTTAATCAGCTTCTCATCGACGAAGAAAAACTCCTTTAACTCGGTGGAAGATCAACGAAATGTCCTGTTTGTTCCCTTCCGCCTTTTGTTGAAATTCATTACAACGCTTCGACAATCGGACAAATTGAGGGGGATGTAATGTTATTATTAAACTGAACCGTAAACCTCGAGAAATTTAAGTTACCACGTGAAATTACGATATCTGTTTTGTGATTCCGCGTCATGAAACAATGCAATGATTAGGCATATAATAATTCTAGATTTTCAGTCATACGGTTTTGAGCAAAATTATATACATTTTTTGACAAACGTACTTTGTTCATACGTGAAACAAAGTCTATCGTGACATTTAAAACATTTACTTGAAGTTTTGAATGATATGAAAATTCTGTAATTCTGATCAATAGTGAGTTTTTTACGAAGGGGGAGCAATTTGATCTATTTCTACAATTGATTGGATTGAGTTAAGTGTACTTGGTTAAGTTTTTATACACGGAACGTTATTTGTACGGAATTAATAATTAAGCGTAATTCTGTACACGCTGGCGATACAGTGTCGAGTCAACTTTTTTGTATTTGGATAAGTTTACATAAATCGAAGGTTATTCGTAGGGAATTAATAACACGTACCCTGTTAAAAAAAATATAATTTGATAATACTTTCGCTAGAAATTTTCTTCAAACACGGTACACTAAGTTTATAAAATATATTTGCGATAAGTCTATAAAAAGTGTTACAAAAATTCAGTACACAAGTGTATTAATTTTCCTACGCAATTTCACAAAATTATAACATGACACGTCGTTAAATTATAAGTTTATTTAGAGGCTCGTAATAAATGTATACTAATTTACTTTCAGGACCTAACATTTACAATTCTATTACAACCTTGTATACTAAAAGTGCGTTTAATATTATGAATATTTTTAATAGAGTATCAATCGGTAGAAACTGATTATACAATGCCCAGTCAACTTTTCGGCTCCTTTGTCTGCAGATCATGTGCTTCAGGAGTAATGCTCGTCTGTCCACTTTACATTCAATTCTACTACAACCTTACATACTAAAAGTGCATCTAACATTATGAATATTTCTAACAATGTATCAATCGGTAGAAACTGATTATACAATGTCCAGTCAACTTTTCGGCTCCTTTGTCTGCAGATCATGTGCTCCAGGAGTCATGCTCGTCTGTTCACTTTACATTGAATTCTACTACAACCTTATATATTAATAGTGCATCTAACATTATGAATATTTCTAACAGTGTATCAATCGGTAGAAACCGATCATACAATGTCCAGTCAACTTTTCGGCTCCTTTGTCTGCAGATCATGTGCTTCAGGAGTAATGCTCGTCTGTCCACTTTACATTCAATTCAGCGAGCCCTGTATTGACCGTAACATGTTCTTGTCGACCCGAATAGACTCGATTCGAATGGACCTGACAAAGATCAGCAGGATTGGACACCCCGACAGTATCGTCTCTGTCTAGAAACTCGATTCTTTGACCCGTCTCGACCTCCGCCATCTAGACTATTACTATATTACCATATTACCATATTACCATTTTAACCAACGTCCCGGAATAGGGGAGACTTTTCCTCCCATCGTCCCCCATTTTCGGCGACCATTGGAGGGACCTTTCTTTCCCGAAGTTTTTCCTCCTTTTCTAACCTGGATCGTAACCAGCGAAATCAATCACCTGGAATAAACAATTTTCTTTGTACCTCCTGTGGTAAATGGCAGTCGATAAATTTGTATGCGTGCACTTCCTCTGCATCCCGTGAAATATTTCGTGCAATTCACGGTTTTGATCTCGTTTTAAGTCCGACGTAAAATGTTCATTGTTTAGGAACTCCGTTTCAATGAAACATTGACAATATGGCTTCGCTGCGAACATTTAGGAATGTTTATATAGGTACGTTTCATTTTGACTGAATATATAAATATATTCCAAGCTTGTATTTCTTCGTCGCGGTTCATATTTTAAAATTGCCTCTTTCTGGAAAATTTATATTTGGCATTTTTCAACTGAAGTCGTATAAAGAAGTGTTGCTTGTCTTGATACATTTTTAGATAAATCAAACTTTAAATAAATTAAACTAATTGTACGTTTTACATTTTTAAGTTAAATTGATCTGATCATTTGCTAATTTAGCAAATATTTTCTCAAGAGGGAACTCTTCAATGGTTAAGTCTAGATTCGATGTGATTGCAAATTTTGTTGCTGTTGGTACGATCATTCCTGTAGTAAGAGTTTTATCAGTAATTCTGTCCTTTGCTAAAATTGCAAATGCCTTTTTTTCCGCGCAGGATGATCTCTGGGATGCTGCAAATACAAGGGAAATGGAGGTCTAGGAAGGGAGAGGAACTCTCTTCTGAGGCTTTACTAAGTAATGATACGTAGTAACGATAGATTGGGGGAGTAATACATTGCACTTGAAGTCGTGAAACTGTGCCAAGAGACACTAGGGATCACGCGAATCGTGACATCGATTGTTAAATTCCGATAGTTTCGCGAAATGGAGTCGTAAACGGACCCTAGGACGTGGTGGTCGCATTGTTAACTGGTTTATTGCTACGCGACAATAACAATACTCAACTCGGATCGATTTTACATCCTTGACATGAATCTTCCGAATGTGACGAGGAAATAAAAATTTGTACGATATCCACTAAATGGGAAGAAATAAGTAATTATTACTTTCATTAAACGTCCGTGACTCCTCTTGAGTCTCTCAGGGCACAAGAGAAATTTGTAACTCAAATACTCTTCGTAATTATTTCGATCGTTGTTTGAAAAAACTTTTAATTTATACATTTAAAGCCTATTGGATAATTTAGTATAGATATTGAAAATTGTTCATGAAGGTTTTCAAATGTTAAAAAGCGTACAAAGAGAATATAAGTGTGTCTGGATTAAATAAATCGAAAGAAGTAAATGTAACGTCGGTCGTGAAGGGTTTAAGATAAAGGTTTAATTATTTGTTTTATACACATTGGCTTTTCCTTACTCACATTTATGCACAGTAATTATTAACTCGAAAGAAGTAAATGTAACGTCGGTCATGAAGGGTTTAAGATAAAGGTTTAATTATTTGTTCTATACACATTGGCTTTTCCTTACTCACATTTATGCACAGTAATTATTAACTCGAAAGAAGTAAATGTAACGTCGGTCATGAAGGGTTTAAGATAAAGGTTTAATTATTTGTTCTATACACATTGGCTTTTCCTTACTCACATTTATGCACAGTAATTATTAACTCGATTCGCTGGAGAATATTATTACTATTTAGTTTTAAGTTATGTTCTTCCAAAACATGGACTCAATGTGTTCCAATTCGAAAATCCCAGGTATTCTAGAAACGAGCCCTTTAATTATTGTTCAGTTTCATTAATTTCGCACATTCTTCGAGGATAATGGTATCATCGTTGTACGATATGTATAAACGTCTCGGTTTAATGGAACAGGCCGGCGACACGGGTTCGCAGAATGTTTCCCTCGACATACTAAGATTTAATTAAATTCGTCCCATCTGAAATTAACCTTTGCCGTTCTGCCGAAATTAAGGATGGAGATTATTAAAAAACTTAAGTCCATGCAAAGTAGGTAGAAATGTCGAAGGCTTTATGGAGCAGTACCACCAACAGTAATGGTATAGTCATTTTCATCTTGCAAACGTGTAACGAGTTCATGCACTCAAGTTAAAATGCACAACATTTTATAGAAAATTCATGTTTCCTTAATTCTATTTATTGGCACACTACTTAGGTAATAATTAATAATAATATAATAAATTCAAACTAATGTGTACGATTAGTATTACTAATCCGTGGTAAAGAGTACCAACAGTCGTAAGTATCGTTAATAAAGTTTATCTCAATTTTAAATAAAAAGGTTCAAATAGAGAAATATTGAAAGCGAATGATGGACGATCGACCGAGGGGTTAGCATACATATTAATAATATAAAAGCGGTAAATAATAATGTAATAAACTCATAGAAAGGTAATATCTCCGATACCAGCCGTGACAAAAATAGCGACTGCCGTTAGTTTCGTTAACAAACTTTATCTCAATTTTAAAGAAAAGGGTTCAGATGAAGAAATATCGAAATGGAATGGTGAAGGATCGATCGAGGGGTAGCAGAAAGGGAGTGTGATATACGGTAGGGTTCGTAAGAGAAAATGTAATAAATGAAGAGCGTGCTCGGAGGTCGTGCGTATTGAGCTCGGTCCTGAAGTGGCCCCGAAACCATTGAACACCTCTCCGAGAGATCTGCCAACCCCGAAGAGAGCTAAAAAACCCAAAAATAAGAAAATGCGATTCCTAAAAAAGAACCCATAAACTTCCTTCGAACAAAATCCAGCCGTCCATCCCTGTCGATAATGCGGTCTCATTATCATACTGCGAAAAATGATTCAACGTGGATTCGATTTTTTAAATATAAACTATTCTTCGGCCTGCGAGGAAATTCGAAGATTCCCGAGACATGACCGCGGAAAATGTATTAACCCGAAGGAATGAGAGTACTTTTTCCTTTCTACCTTTGTTGCCCGAGTTCGGGGGAACATCAGCCTTTCCAACTGCGACCTCACGTCAGCCCTTATTCCCTTAACCACCCTTCACTGATACCCCAGAGACTGACCGGAGGCCCAGACGCCGCCCTTGTGCTCGGTGATCTGGAATTACCGAAGGAATCATACACGCGTATGAAACCAATCCTCGAAAGGACCCTGACGAATGGCGTTTCCTTCGTTCCCCTTTTCAAATTTTGACGTCGATGGATTTTATTCGAAATACAGCATTCAACGTCAATTACCCCGAGAAAATTGTAATACATATGTTATATTATCCTATTTAATCCTACTGTGCTTGTGCTCGGTGATCTGGAATCTCCAAAGGAATCATACACGCGTATGAAACCAATCCTCGAAAGGACCCTGACGAATGGCGTTTCCTTCGTTCCCCTCTTCTTTGACGTCGAAAATTTGACGTCGATGGAATTTATTCCAAATACAGCAGCGCCGAGTAATTCAACGTCAATTACCCCGAGAAAATTGAAGAACGAATTAATTTGTGAAGGCGCGAACTATCTGTATATAGATACGTATACGCATTTGTCCTGAAACTCAGCCCAGTTTTATTATATAAACGGTTTACAAAGGAAAAAAACAATGTAAACACTTAGCAAAACACTGGTTATCTGTAGTTAATTACTCCAAAGTTTAGTTTGATGACCCTCTGAGAAATCCAACCCCACCGTATCGGCAAGGGAGTGAACATCAATTTAGAACCTGGAAGAGCATTTACGTTGTATATGTATATCATGTTACAGCCTATTCAAACTTTACTAATTACACGCGGCTAATTGCATTGATATAGTTGCTGCATCAAAGTGGTATGATAGTAATTATTACAGTGATAAACCATAGTGGAATCAATTAAAGCCTTGTCTAGTTCCCCTTCTGTCGTGATGATTAATCGAAAACTTTCCCAGGAAGATCTTTGTGCGAGTATTTAATTTTATGCATTATTTTATACAGAATGTAAGCGCGTTTTAAAACGAGAAGATGCCAACGTAAGAGACTTGTGACTCCATCAAGATGTTTGTAAAATAAAATAGGGAAAAGAACGGATCCCTGAGAGGTGCTTTTTCTGTGCTTGCACTTTCCATAAAACCCCCTATACGCCTAATGGTGTCTTTTCAATTTCGCAAATGTCCTCGGTTCACAAATTTTAATCTTGTGAAAAGCCCAAGTCCTCTCTAGCTTCGCCTTACCGACCGTCTCGGAGTTTCAGAGTTTTTCATTTTTATCGCCGGAATATCCTGCAACAAGCATAAACCTCGTCCTATAAAAACGTTGTTTAATTTTGTAGTAAAAAAAGATGAATTCAAATCTATTTTAGATACACCCTAGCTAGGTTTCAATGCAACAAGAAATTGTCAGCTTCTAAATTTAAGTTGGAGAATGAAAAAAAAAAAATCGAAAAACTAAGAGCGTGTCGGAGAGTTGTTAACCCTTTGACCACTAAAGGCGCCTAACGGCGTCGGACGTTTGGTCCAAAATTGTCTGCCCGCTTTGATGAATTGCGCCCATATGTCGAAAGAGCTCCGTATTCAAAGAGTTAAAAGAAATTCTAGGGACGTTTTCCTTTCTATATATAAAATTAGATGAATTGCAATCTCAGAGGTCTGTCAGTCAAAGCAATGACGTAAATGATTTTCTACCTCAAAATCAACACATTAGTAAAAAGAAAATGCTGCTGCTTCTTTTTTAATACTAAACGCTTATCCAACGCCGATATGTTTATTTCAAATCATTTCACAAATCGTAATTCTTAAGCAGGCATCAATTTCCAAAGTGGAATATACCTACTTTAAATAACAAAAGAAGAAATAGACGCTTGGTAATATCACTGACTTACAATTTTGAAAACCATCCCGTTTTCTAATTAATATGAAAGCACCTTTTTTTATTTACAGTCTATCGTACTTTAATGGCACGATTTCAAACGAAATGGGGTGAGACGAGGATTCTTTACTTGGAATTTTATTAAAGAAATATCCTACTTATAATGTAATATTATTAATAACAGTTAGGTCACGAGAGTCGGTCTATAAAAAACGAGGTTTCTTCAAAATGAAAGAGAAAATGACTCGCTCCAAGAGGAGCCATGACGATTGGAAGAGGGCCAATTGATGGAGATATTCCAAAGTGTTCGCTTTCCTTCATTTCTTCTTCCTTTTTTCTCTTCCTGCGGTTCGGTTCGTCCAAAAGCGTCTCCGTTGATATTTTAGGAACGGATGGAAACCATCTCAACTCTTATAGTTTCTTTAGAGCACAATGGCGTCGAGATTTGCAGTTAAATTTTCACCTCTTTCCTTCTCTTCGTTCTCCTTCGTCTTGGGATGAATCCAAATATTTCGGTCATTCTTTGGGATGATCGACGTTTTGTTTACTGGAGAGGAAGGTTAAATTTAATCGCTGCTGCATAAATCATTTGTGCAGGATTTCGGAGCTCCTCTTTTCCCGTTTCTTCGGCTCGTTTACTGGAACTTGTTTTGCTCGTAATTCGGGATTTCACGAGAGGAGTAATCCACATTCTGGCAAAAATATCCAGCCAGAAATGTCCAGCGTTGAAGACGAAATTTATTAAAAATATTTCCTTTCGATGTGATTTTTTATCTGTCTTGGTGATCTAGCCATTTCGTATTGTCTTTGTGGGGAGGAATGTTTAACTGCAAATATGGACACCTATAATGCGTAGACGCGTCGATCAATTTAATTGGGAAATTTAGATTTACTCCGTGTACTCGATCGATTCTTCCACCTCCAACGATCTTTGCGATCTGACGGACGATGACGTCACTGATTTCACCGAAGACGAGGATTCGATTACTGATTTTGTTTGCACACTTTGAACGGTTTTCGATGACTTCACCGATTGTGACTTCATGGCTGTGGAGATGTTCGATGACTGTTCGATCAGACTTGCCGTTGAGTCGTTTACTGAGAAAGAAAAAGTGATATCACGTTATTATTGTGGTATCGCATCATTATATCCGATTGCATGCAGTAGGAATTATATATTCCTGGTTAGCATTGTAAATTAATTAATTTTTTATTAAGAGAATATAAGGAAAGTGAAATTGAAATATACACGATGCCCTAACAAAAGTGCGATACGTGGTTTTGGAGAAAATCTTATTTTATTAAGAAAAAATCCATATAATCCTTCAGCTTCCGTGGAACCCCTTCTTTTTTCATAAAGTTCGCACATTATACTTCATCTCTTCATATCCCTACATCCTGTATTTTGAGACTTCGTTCCGCCAGTTTACGTCGATAATACGAAGTAAGGTTTAATAAAGCGAGTTTCACTCTGTTTAACATTTTTAAGAAATTCCAGTAACTCAGAGTAATAATTTGTTCCAAAAGATCTGATTAAAGCACTGTAAACTATTCTTTTCCGTTATTTTTCATAAACTCTCATCCGTGATGAAATTGAACAAGTAATCATCGAATCGGTTCTGAACAAATTAATCGACTTGAACTTTTAATTTGATTCACGACTTTTCCAAATCTTACTTTGCACTATGCATGTTCCCTATCTTAACTAATAAGTTCTTCCAAACGATCTGATTGCACAATCATAAACTATTATTTCCTATTATTTTTCATAAATTCTCATCCGTCATGAAATATCACAATTTCGTCGAAGGACAACCGGTTGTGAACAAATTAATCGGCTTGGAACTTTCAATTTAATTAACTTTTCCAAATCTTACGTTGCTCTATGCGTGTCTATCTTATATCCCAAGTTAATTAAAAATTGTCGGATCATTTCTTTCTTACCTTTGGCGACCTCCATGACGCTAGAAGCACTTTGGCGTGGCGAAGAAGTTTTGCAGAAATCAAAGATGGCTGCCGAAGAACCAAGCCAACCCCCAGAATCGGGAAGCAGAAGTAAACCGAAGAAGTTGAAGTAGATCGACAGAGGGTCGAGGAGAGAATGCGAAGAACCGCCGAGCTTCTGGCGATTCTAATTCGGCGACTTAACAGACGGAGCAGAAGCTCCTGGTGGAGGGGGTTAAAATGGAAAAGTTAGGTTAGGTGGGACGACGAATATTCGTGGAATTTCAAATGGCTCGCGGCGAGAGAAGTAAGTCAATGCTCTCGAGCCTCTCTCTTTTTTTTTCTCATTTTCTTGGCAAGAAGAGCAGCCAGTTTCCATTCTTGTCTTGATTATTGCGATGCTTATGTGGTGCAAGATGGCGTGGACAATGGAGTGTCTGCAAACAAAAAGAAGAAGATGAGTGGCGACGCCGGAGATTGTTGATTTAAAAATATAATATAATTAAAAATATAATACAATTAAAAATATAATACCTCAATTCGCTATTAAACTGATACCCACTAAACACACTATGTTACAGTTACATAACACTGGAATAACGTGATATATAACGAATGTTATTCAAATGGTATATTGATATCTTAAAACGTCGAATTATTACCGTTTGGTACAATTATTACAAATTTGTTAGCATTGCAGTTATATAATGTTAACATAACACGTAACGTGTTTCCTATATGTTATGTGTACGTTACATTATTCGTTGTATAACAGGGTTATATAACTGCGGATAGAACGCGTATTGATAATTTAATTCATTCATATGACGAAATTAAAATAAAAGTTATGTAGACAATTGATGATTATTAGAATTTATTCCCAATTTTCGGATACGTCGATAAGTACTTGGTTGATGCTCGTCATATTCACTATAGTTAATTACCAACTTATGGAAATTATCGGATTTCTCGTTATTATGCATCGGTTGTATTCAATCCTAAACTGTGTCAAACTTTTTGATACAGGCACGTCAGAGGTGTTAATCTTTCATTAAACGAAGCCAATTAATTCTGCGGGGGGACCAATTTATATTTAATAAAACTTTATCCGTACGAAACACTAATTATGCTGGCAAATTGCCGACTTGAAATCTGCACAAACATGGTCGTTGATGTTCCGCGTATAATAATTCAAGAATAATAATAATTCCCAGCTGTCAATGCCATGATCATCAAGACTATTAAAGTTTGGGAAGAATCCAAAAACTCGATGGCAACGTGTCAGAAAATGGCAGGAAGCAAGGAACAATAACGTCAGATTTCTGAATATTTATGGCATTTTCGGTGCTCCTTTATCAGGTGTATATTTATTCATTGCGCCATTCCATTACTTGCATGCTATTTTATACTTTAAAGACGTACTTAAAACGAAACGACGCCAGAAGGAAGAGTGGGATTTTTTGAAAATTATTTGGGTATCTTCCTGTATCAATGATAAAAGATATACAATCTCGATTCCTTTGACGTTTCCCTACGAAAGATTCTTAAAACAGAACATTAGCTGATAAAGAATACATTTTTCTGAGTGATTTTACACGAAAAATAATCTGGGAATTTTATAAATAAATGCAACCAGAACCCAAGACGTAAAGTCAATAAAAGTGAACAAGATGTCTTCCTTTTTTTAAGACTGGAACTTTAATCTCTGACATATTTTGACGCAAGTTGTGAATATTATGCTGAAAACTAGGAATGGATTTCATTAAGCTTCAAATTCTTATTTCATTCTTAGCCCAGTTTCATTATGTAAAAGTGATTATGTATCTAGACGTATTCTTGAGTTGTAATGGTTGAAAATATATTAAAGCTGACTTTACCAATGATTTTTTATTTTCAATTTTCTGATTCGTGAAATTCTTACTAAATAAGCTCGGCAATCCCATCTCCATTTCGGACGTGTTGGTCATCTCCGAAGGCAATCTACACGATAGGATCGAATTTTCGGAATACCAATGATTTTTTATTTTAATTTCTCTGATTCATGAAATTCTTACTAAATGAGCTCAGCAATATCATCTCCGTTTCGGACGTGTTGGTCATCTCCGAAGGCAGTCCACACGATAGGATCGAATTTTCGGAATACCAATGATTTTTTATTTTCATTTCTCTGATTCATGAAATTCTTACTAAATGAGCTCGGCAATATCATCTCCGTTTCGGACGTGTTGGTCATCTCCTAAGGCAATCTACACGATAGGACCGAATTTTCGGAATACCAATGATTTTTTATTTTCATTTCTCTGATTCATGAAATTCTTACTAACCGAGCTCGGCAATCTCATCTCCTTTCGGACGTGTTGGTCATCTCCGAAGGGAATCGACGCGAAAGGATCGAATTTTCGGAATACCAATGATTGTTTATTTTCATTTCTCTGATTCATGAAATTCTTACTAAATGAGCTCAGCAATATCATCTCCATTTCGGACGTGTAGGTCATCTCCGAAGGCAGTCCACACGATAGGATCGAATTTTCGGAATACCAATGATTTTTTATTTTCATTTCTCTGATTCATGAAATTCTTACTAAATAAGCTCGGCAATCTCATCTCCATTTCGGACGTGTTGGTCATCTCCTAAGGCAGTCTACACGATAGGATCGAATTTTCGGAATACCCTCTGAATCACTCGAATCCCG
Source organism: Orussus abietinus (assembly GCF_000612105.2). Taxonomy (NCBI): domain Eukaryota; kingdom Metazoa; phylum Arthropoda; class Insecta; order Hymenoptera; family Orussidae; genus Orussus; species Orussus abietinus. The sequence continues at coordinate 717,173 of NW_019394256.1, forward strand.
ACGTCGTCATCCCTGACTGAGTCATCTTGTATTCCCGAGGGAATTCGCGTCTGGACCTTCGGAGGATCTCGAAGCCAAGAAGTGACGTGAAATAGACAATAAATGTCTGGCCGAAGCGTCGACCATTTGGCTCGAGACCTGACCAAGCTGAGGCCGCCCACTTCTTCCCTCTTCATCATCTCGAGGACTTGACACTCTCTCTCTTTTCTATTCTGAGACCGATTTTCCACCTCGATTTTCTCACCCTGGCCGTGTCCTTGCGAAAAAGCCTATTTTCTCCTTTTGTTCGTACAAGTGATTAGGCTAAATGTCATAAGAGTACCAGCAGCTTCAATATATTCTTCAAATTAGCCGAAAATAAATGAGATACGCAGTGAATGGTGTTTGTAAATTTCATACCATTTAAATATACAACGTTTAAAATTTAAGTATACGAACTTGCATTCAAATGACAAATATTATGATATGCAATGGTTGAATGTGTAACGAGTTTCGAATTTTTATGTAGATGGGGCCAATGGCGTTAACGAATAAACATAATCTGCAAAGATAAGACACTTTATATAAAAATCAATAGACGAGATTACTGGGTTCCTTTAATAACGGAAATTGAAATCCTATACGGACGCGTTATAAGAGAGAGGAAAGTATCTCCGATATTGAAGTGAAATTTTAAGGTCTGACTGCATCACTGATATTTCTACTTCATCTTGGCTATGCAAAAGTATCGGATCGAACTAAAGCTATGAGGTGCCTGTAAAAGCACATTTATGCCTTGCATCTCACGTACAACGCAGGTTATAGACCATTCGCATAATTCAGTGGAATATATTACAATAACACGCCGCCATGTCATAAACCTTTGGCTGTATTCGTATCCTTCCTCACGTTTCCTCGTCGCCTATCAAAAAATTTCAATGTGTCCTTTGGATTTTATACGCCATAATTTTACAATATCAATGAAGAGTCAACGGGTAACTGACAGCAGAAATGAAATCAATGAAAATACTCATTAGACATGAAAATACTCATTCATGAGAATAAAAATGATCATAAATTTCAAATTTTACAGTAGGAATATTTGTAAAGTTAGAGCAGAAAGAATGGAAATTATTCTACATTCTGTAGTAGAGTTTTGACTACCTTCTTTTATTGGCACAACATATGCGTATCTTTATAAATTCTGAAAAGAATTTATTCCACATTTTGTAGTAAACATTTGGTGATTTACCCCTACCAGGGTAGATTAGACATGTTTGTGAAATTTGAAAACGAATTTATCCCCAGTTTTGCCATAAAAGCTGAATGACCCTTTCCTATCAGTGCATACTAAGTGTATTTGTGAAACGTGGAAATAATTATCCTATGCTGTGCAGTAAGTATTTGGTAACTATTTCTCCTTTTCATCATCCCAAAATCGCGTGCTAAACATATTTCTGAAAGCTCGGAAATAAAATTCTCTCACATTTTGCAGTAGAAATATTACAAAATCCGAAAAAAAAATTATTCCACGTTTCACAGGACAAATTAGGTCATTTACCCTTACCAGGGTGGATTAGATATGAAATTTGCAAAAAAAATTATCCCCAGTTTTGTAATAAAAACTGAATGACCCATCCCTATCACCGTGTACTAAATGTATCTGTGAAACAGAAATAATTATCCCACACAATGCAATAACTATTTCCCATTTTCACCTTCCCAGAAGCGTGTGCTAAATATATTTCTGAAAGCTCGGAAATAAAATTCTCTCACATTTTGCAGTAGAAATGTTTATAAAATCCGAAAAGAAATTATTCCACATTTCCCAGGAAAAATTAGGTAATTTACCCTTACCCGGGTGGATTGGACTTGTTCATGAAATTTGCAAAGAAAATTATCCCCAGTTTTGTAATAAAAACTGAATGACCCATCCCTATCACCGTGTACTAAGTGTATTTTTGAAGCATAGAAATAATTATCCCACACAGTGCAACAACTATTTCCCATTTTCACCTTCCCAGAGGCGTGTGCTAAATATATTTCTGAAAGCTCGGAAATAAAATTCTCTCACATTTTGCAGTAGAAATGTTTATAAAATCCGAAAAGAAATTATTCCACATTTCCCAGGAAAAATTAGGTAATTTACCCTTACCTGGGTGGATTAGACATGTTCATGAAATTTGCAAAGAAAATTATCCCCAGTTCTATAATAAAAGCTGAATGGCCCATCCCTATCACCGTGTACTAAATGTATTTTTGAAGCATAGAAATAATTATCCCACACAGTGCAAAAACTATTTTCCATTTTCACCTTCCCAGAAGCGTGTGCTAAATATATTTCTGAAAGCTCGGTAATAAAATTCTCCCACATTTTGTAGCAGAGACTCGGTAACCCGTACCCACGAGCACGTACTGAACATGTTTGTAAGACCTGAGGTCTAAATTCTTCTCCTGATGTCGCGTTATCAGGGATTCGGCGAATCCAGCCGAATACACAGTGTCATGACATCGTAAATTCTCCACCCTGCCTTTATATTGCCAGCCCCATTTTCTCGGATCCGTCGGGGGGATCGAATATTCCCGAGTTTTCCGCACCCTAGCACTTTCCTTTTCGTAAATATTGTCACACGATACGAAGCTCGATAGCGGAGAGGAACCTATGATCCGAGGATTCGGACTGAGACACTTCACTCCGATTCAAAAGAAAAGTATCCCGGGTGTACATCACCGATTTTCTTCATTCTGACATACGTCGCGGTACATTAAAACATACACATGTTTTTTCTATCTGCTAATTCCCGAGTTTAAGGTGATATGAAAGTGTGATATATACGAACCAAAAAGTCAAAACATCTTTAAAACTTTTCTCGAAACTGGGTGCACCGAATTATCTGAAACCTTAACACGTGATTATGAAGGCTCTAAGGAAGAACGCGCTGCCCGTGAAATTTCAATTTTCGAGAAAAAAATATCTTTTTTCGGTTCATATCCGAGGTAAATGCAACATTTCTTTCGAAAAATCAAATCTCACGACCAGCGCGTTCTTCCTTAGAGCCTCCTTAATAACGTGTTAAACGTTTTTGATAATTTGGTGCGCCCAGTTTGGAGAAAAGTTTTATCAATATTTTCACTTTTTGGTATGTATATATCACGCTTTCGTATCACCTTAAGGGGTCAAAAACACTCCCAATGTTGACCCCCAAAAACAGTTCGACACTTCTTTATAAATGGAATTGAGTAGGATATATTGTTTTAATCACTGGCTGAAATTTAATAAATTAATGCTACCCGAGTAGAACACTATCTTGACTAAAACATGGCGGAATGTGACGTAGCAAATGATTAAATTGACATTTATGAACGTTCCAAGGGAATCACCGGGTACAATCACGAGTCTAAATATGAAATTAGATATCCATTAGTTTGCCAAATACGAAATTTAGTGGAAGTGCAGAAATTTTGATAAATACGGCTCTATAAATATCCAGGCGTTCAGACATGTACCTTTGCATTTCCCGGATTTGTAATGAATGTCCCATGCATTTCTAAATGCCTTTCAGAAATTAATATATATATGGAAATACATGTAGAGGCATGGAACTCGGAGTAACTCCCACACATACAAAGCATTCATTTTAACGCTATAAGACGCGAACGAAAACATTTGGAAATAGCCGAGCAAGATATTTGCCCCACATACTTCGCGAAGTTAGCACGAAAAAGCAGAGTTAATATATAGTATAAGTCCAGGGCCAATAATAAGTCCAGGGAACTGCATGTGCATTGTGTGCACGTGTACGCACTTGCCGGACGTTATTTTTCTTGGCAGGTGGACAAGGCATGCAAGTAAAGTGGATTTGTGCCATCTCGGTAAATTGCAGGAAATTTGGCAGGGTAGCTCATACAACACACACAATCACAGAAAATCCACTGTAATTGGCATTCCGGGGATCGCACTACAATCGAATTGGCCTAGAAAATGCATTTTTGGCGAATTAAGGTGTTATGAAAGGGTCATTCTATATACATTGAAACGTCAAAATATTTATAAAGCTTTTTTCCAAACTGGATGCACCGAATCCATGAAAACTTTAACATATGATTATGAAGGCCCCAAGGAAAAACGCGATGCTCGTGAAATTTCATGTTTCAAAAAAATGTTGTTATTAATCCCAGACTAGAACCATGAATACATTTGTTTTTTTTTTGTATGAAATTTCAGGAGCGTCACGTTCTTCCTTAAGGTCTCCATAACCACGTGGTGAAGTTTCAAATGATTCGGTGCATCCGACTTGGACAAAAAGTTTTATATTTATAAATGCATGCATTTTGACGTATTAATATACTCTGTTAAAAAAGATATTATAATTTTATAATATTTTCGTTGGAGGTTTTATTCATACATGGTATACTAATTGTATACATGTGCAACGAATTTATAAAATGTGTCATAAATTTAGTACATAAGTGTATTCATTTTTCGACGCAATTTCAAGAAGTTTTTGAACACGATGTCATCAAATTGCAAGTTCATTTCGAGATTTGTAATAAGTGTATATTAATTCCCTTTTAGGACATTAAATGTATAATTCTCCTACAACCTCATGTACTAAAAGTGTATATAGAATGACCCTATAGAATTAATATTGACGGTTGAATTTCATCGCGAATAATTTCACAAAGTATTAATCTATCTTCGATACCACCAATTGCTTGAAAGGGATCACGGGATTACGTAGGAAAATGCTATACGAAAACGGGAAACCTTTTATCGTCGTTCTTTCCCCTAGATTTGTCAGAGATCGCGAAATTCGTTGTAATTGGCATCGGATTTCGCCAGACCACGAAGTTACTCGAGGCTGCCCGAAAGGAAGGGAAGCTAAAGCGCTTTAGTATTAATTATAATTTGTGAGGGAAGCTCCTATAGGATGGGCTTACCAGAAGCCCGTCATCCCATCCCTCAAAAGCTCGAGCTTATAACGCGCCCCGCAATATCCCCCTCCGCGACCTCCTCCGAATTTTCCGCCATTTTTATTTCTCTCGCCCTCTTTCCTTCTGTACCCATTAAACGCCCCGCGAGGGCGACGGAACCATTAAAAAGGGAATCGGACAAAGTGGAACAAAACTCGCGAGGAAACTTTACGGGCCAATAAAGTCCTTAGAAAAGGGTTCTGGTGGTGACTTTTGCGATGCCACTCAAAGAATCAAACCGATTATAAAGATCTTTGTATATTCCCTCTATCGGCAAACTCCTCTGAATTTTCCAGCATTTTTATTTCATCCCCCTCTTTTCTTTTAGATTTGTCCATTAAGGCGATCTGAAAGTGATATCCGAGGGGTCAATAGTTTACGAAACTTTCCTCCGAACTGGGTGTACCAAATCTTTCAAAGTTTTTTCATTTATTTACGGACACTTTTTCAATTTCTGATAAGGAAATCAGATTTCATCGATGCTCTTTAGGACCTAGGAGTGTTCTAAGGACCTTCTTCAAGGTCTAGATGATCTTGACTGCTCCGCGAGGAGGTCAGAAATACAAAAAATGGAAATCAAAGAAAGTTGCGAGGGTTTTCTAAGAAAAAAAAATTCCAACGATAAGTTTCGTAATGCTACTGATACAATCAAAGCAATCTTAGGGATCTTCCTTTATATCTCCCCCGCCTTTGCAAGCTCTTTTGAGTGTTCCTGAATTTTTATTTAGTCTGCCCTTTTTCTTTCTGTACCTTATAAACATCCATGATGAAACCATTAAAGAATCCTTAAGAAAAATATAACGAGTCTTGCAATACTACATAAAAATCAATCTTCTCCTTCATCACCCTTTAGTTCGCAAGCTCTTTTGAATTTCCCAACATTTTTATTTCTCCTGCCCTCTTCCTTTATATACTCATTAGACACCTCGCAAAGGCGACAAAACCATTAAAAAGGAGATTGAAAGAAAATTATACAAAACTCTCAGGGAAAGTTGTCAATTCCTTCAGGGAAGAATTTTAACGGTAAGTTTCGTAATGTTCTCGCAAAGAATTGAATAAATTAAAACGAGGTTCTTTCCTATTAAAGATAGACCAGGGCAGGTTGAATTCGTTGTCAAATTTTTAAAACTGATATGACACACGACAACGTTGGTTGGCAGTCGCTTAATGAAATATACCTAACCCTCAGAAAACTGTGTTTTGTAAAGATGATTTTGCTAAAACTCGTAAAATTTCGCTTTGTGACAATTATTATGGAAGAATGTTATCTATCAATGAAAAAATTCTGTTTAAAGAATTGAGTACATTTATAGTTGAAGACTCTTATCAACGTATGAGTAAATACTTGTAATCAAGTTTTACAATTCACGTAGGAGGTTAATGTCTCTTTTAAGAACATTAGTGTTTTGTTAACTTCTTGTCACCGAGAGCTTTGGTAATTGAGTTAGATATTTTGAAGCCTTGTTTTGCCATTTGATATTTTTTACATTCAGAGATTATGTGTTGATTATGTTATTTGGCTGTTACAGTCATCACAGTGCATTGGATTTGTATTTAAAATTAGATGGTTATGAGTGAGATCCCCAGAACTTATACCAGAACTTATATCGGTCTATCGCGCGACGGAAACGAGATTACAGAATTAATTGACATTCCGGAAGCGGAAATGTATTTGACATTTTTGACGGCACGATCCTAATGTATTTGCTATTCGTTTTTCAGAAATAGCAACGTATCCGGGGAGAGATCCCCTTTCGATGGTTCTTGCTGCAGCGGCCAAGGTGGAGCCGTGGAAAGTACGGAAAGCGATGCCGAAGAAATCCCAAAGTACAGAGTCGTCCTACTTGGTGATTCCGGAGTTGGGAAGACCGCCTTAGTTTCGCAATTCATGACCAGCGAATACATGAACACGTACGACGCGAGCTTAGGTAAATATATATATATGTATATGTACAATCCTTGAAGCTACTGGATACAAAAGTTCTTGACGGGCTGTAAATTGTGGCTTTCTTATTTCTCTTTCTTAGAGAGATAACAAACTTCTCCTTGCGTTCATAGTTCGCACTTTTCTTGATTTCCAACCAATCGCTGTACTTTTCTGTTTTTTTCTCTTTTTTTTCCCATCTTTTTTCTTTTTTTTCTCGAATCGACCCAAAGTGTTTAACTTCAATTTAACAATTCGCGGCGATGGACTGATTTTGTCTGCGCTTTGAAATAATTCTTCAAACAGAGAAATCGGAAGACGTTATTACAATTCATTTATGTATACATCGCGAGGGAATGTTCATTCGGATAATCATGGATTTTAACGCGCAAAATCGGGAAATGTGAAAATCGGGTGGAAATCGTTGGTAATCACCGAAATACTGTCATCATTTTAAGGCCGAACGTCATTTGTTACCGAATCGTATTCTTGTCTATCATATGAAATCAAAGTCGTTTTTACAATATCAGTACAGACATGGTCTTGGGGTATCGTAAACAATTTCGGAGGGAAATAAATGCTACGTTTACTGTTATCATAACGCAAGGTTAAGCTGTGAGAGGAAACAATCCAGCAATCAGTTCCCAATGTACATAACAGACTTGAAAATCAACTCTCACCCGCAAATTACCACTGATTATCGCAGAAATACCGCGAAATGCAATTAGCTGTATTGCACTCAATCGAGAAGGTCGTCATTGGTTCGATCACGACCATCAATAGGTTAACTGAAAATGATCACGCAAAGGAAAATAATAATTCGTGTGGACAACAATAAGAAGGATTTAAAATCCATATTTTATCAACGTATGCCTATAAACAGAATCGCTTGTATATTTTGACACTTGCTGAAATTCGTAAATTTTCTGAACGAGTTGATGAAAGAAATGATTGTTTCATTAGTCAGGAAGACTTTTAATAAGTGACTAAATGAGTTAATACATATGTTACTGGATAAATAAATTAAAAAATAGCAAACTGAGTAATGGTCGTATTATACAGACAAGAGGCATTACTCTAAAATATACGAAGTGGTGTACATATAATATGTAGGTATAAGAAAATTGGGGATAAAGCAATGAAAAATCGTTGCATAAATAACATTTTCATGATACATTAGGGATACTTTTTAGGCCCACCAATGGTAATGGGACATCATTTACACTCCCTTTTTTCGACTTGTATGCATAAATGATGGATGAACCGCGATCCAGTCCGTTTTTTGTTGCAATTTGTATGGACATTTTTATTCAAATTACGTCTTTTCCGATTCATTATTTCAATTTTATAAACTGGCAAGAAAGTGAGATCGTTCTTTGACGTGACATCCATTTTGAGTCGTTTGACTTGTCAGACTTTTTACGGAAAAGCTTGCAGGTGAAAATTGATATATTGAACCTTTTTGTATAAGCATCGTAAGAAGTTGTGAAAATAAAAGTCTGTATATATACTGCAGGCGGAGCATTCATCTTCGTCCTCGTTTAATGGTCGCGTTAATTCGGGAAAAAGAAAACGGGTAATTAACCAAGCGAAACAGTATAAGGGAAGCTTAAAGAAAGCCTCGTTCCTTTGCTTTTTATTTTCTTGGTTACGGCTGCGAGCGAACGCAAGCTCGCCATGCTCGCTTTAATCACCTGAAGTTCGTTTCACATGTGCGGACGTCATAAAAGTTTTGTAAAATCCGTTTATAAACACCTGAGTAAACTAGACATTTCTGCCCCGAACATTGTTTGCACGGCGTGTTAACGAAATTATTTTTAAAGGAATTTTAATTGAACCGGTGCGATAAAATCTTGCCATTTACTCTAAAAAGTCAGCAGAAAAAGAGAAGTTGATTTATTTTCCAAAAATTGCAGGCCACTTGCAAGCGCTCATCATTTACCTGGCTACTTTCACCTTAATTCTCATTAAATGCCGAGATTACTTTTCTGACCCTTAACGAAGATCTTCCTCGAACCAATGCGAAAAGCTCTGCTTAACGTTAATTTTTTTCCTCCTTTTGGTATTCCTTTAAGCCAAAAATTTCCTTCCTTTAATTGAAACGTAGACGTCGATAACAAGCTCGCTTCGCCCATTCGTGCTTTCTCTTTCATGGCTTTGACAAAATATAAAACGGAAATAAAAATAAATATAAAAATGCCAAGTTGCGCGCGAGTTGAGGAGGGGGGGAACCTGTGTTCTTCGTTTTGTGCTTTTATCAAGAGAGGCAGCCTTTACCGCTTTACAGCGACTTCTCTATAAAGTTCAGAGCTTTTCAAGTGCAGTTAGTGCACTGATGAGTGTCGGCCCCCATGGACCACGAATTTCTATATTTCTGGTCCGAGGTATGCATTTATTTTAATATATGCACATGTACTTTCTCCCTCTCTTTTGGACTATGTATTTCAGTTGTACATGTGTGCTTGTGCAACTGTTTAACACGTATGCGTCATATATGTGCCCTTCGAAATACATTGGAATGAAAGTCATCCGTAATAATATTTTATTAAAATTTCAAAAAGATGTTAACTAATTACCGACATATTTCGACTGATTCAAGCACCTTTTTTAAAAAAGTGGAAGATCGATACTGCTTTAAATAGTTATGTCACTTTTGCTATAAATATGGTATCAATCAATAGATTTCATAATTGTACAAATGTAGTAATTTTAAAATAATCCTTTGCGAATGTAATTGTTTTTACAAAAATGTGAGGATTTTTTATGTTATTGCGTGTTTCGTGGTAATTTTCACGAGGAGGTACCCTGCTCGTACACATAAATTGTTCATAAGTGGGAGGAATACGTCGGTAGCATAATTATTGCAAGGTGTTTCTACCTTGCGAACCCATATAAAAGTTTAATATATTTCAAAGGTTAAATACATCCGTAAAAATGGTATAATAATCAATGGTTCAAGTAGATATGCAAGTTTTACCAACATTGTGGTACGTGGAAATACTTTTGGCGATTTTATCGACGTGGTAATTTTAATTACTGTGTAAATGTAATTATTTTTTATAAAGTGTATATATTTTCGATATTATTACGTAACTCTTGGCAATATCTATGAGGAAGTTCTCATATTGTACACGTAAATTGCTCGTACATGGAACGCATACGTTGGTAGCTTCATTCTTCCAAGATGGAAGCCTTGGAAACCTACACAAAGGTTTAATCTTTGGGCTCGAACAATACCACTATTCGTTGTCGGGGTTCTCATTTTTCGCATTTTTTACGAGTAACGACCGGGCCGTGTAACTACGTAAGAAGTGCGACTTGCATAATGGAAGCTTGCAGGTGACAGGCTTATAAAGGAGAAAAGGGACAATAACGACGGCTCAATGGTCGCTTTTTTAGTGCACGGATGGATTCTTTTGATTATTGGAGCCGGTATTTGCGAAGAACGGAATCACCTAGAGATCTTTACAATCGTGTCAGAGAAACATAACAATCAGCGAAATAGCCACATTTGATTTAATTTTATAAAACGACCCTAACGATTTCTTCAAATCAATATTCTTTGGTGAAGAATTTTTAATTACATACTTTTGTCACACCTTATCGATGAAGCAAAGTAGGAGGAAAAAAGAAAAAGGTTAAAAAAAGCACCACACATCTTTTCCTTCATCTTTATTTTTTTTAAACTGAAACTTTGAGAGACGTAATATAACATTATGAATAATTGGATATAATATGACATTACTACATTTTACCTTTAGCATCCCTATAATATACTTTCCGAAATATTAACAATTCTAAGCTATTTCAGCGTCTATTTCAGTAATTTGAACGTATGACGTTTTACATTTCACTGCATAAGATGATTAATTTATCTCAACAATGGCAGAAGTGTCAAAATAACGGATGCAGTCGACGTCGCGAAGCATATTTAGAAATAAATAATAAAGGAAATCCGGTAGATATTCAGTTGGTCCAATGTCCCCCAAGGAATGAACTCCGCGACGGATTTGCATCAGAAAGCGCGCCAAGATCATACACGCATCCGCCTTGCATTATCGCGAGCTCTATACTGCATGCAAGCGACATCTTCCACGTGCAGAGGTCCCTCGCGACATGTTTTACAAGCATCGCTTGAAGTACGACACGGGCCTTTTCTGTCGAGGTGCGACATGACCCCTCCTGCAGCTATCAATACCTCCACCCATCCATTATCGGTACATTACGAAGAAAGAGGGGGAAAAAAGGGAGGATCGCGGCGGTCCTGAAAGCGCGTGGGATCGCGAAAAGGCACGAAGTGATCGGTGAAAGACTCCGATTCGCCAGGAAAGGGTTGAATGGGGGAGGATCCGGGTCCGAAAGGAAGAATGTCACTAATGGAGCGTTTCATCGAAGTCGTTCGAGCTCGTTTCATCGCGGACTCGCATTCGAGATATCCCTCGCTCGATACTCCGGCGCGAATGGAATCCATTCATCGCCGGTGAAAAGAGAAGGCGCGCCCGTCGATGGATTTATCGCAATGGGGACGCGCGCTTACTCTGGGGAGGAAATTTATCCCACGGGACGCCATGGCGGATATTGCCGCGTGATTTTATCCTTCGGTCACCTGGTACACGCAGCCTGCGTCTACGGACAAGTGCACGGTTCTTGTGCCCTCCTGATCTAGGGTCGAGAGCGCCTTTTCGGTGAAAGTTTATAATTAAAAATTATGGTCTGCTATCGAATCCGCTAGTCTTTATCGCGTTAAAATATCACATTCTATATATCATCTGTGGATTATCATTTCGCTTTGCGTACCTTAATTGCAAGATTAAAAGCATTTTAGGTCATTTACAGCGGCAGGAAATGTTTTGACCATGTAGGATTGGAGTTCCCTCATTTTTCGCAAGTGACGCTCGCGTCGTTAGATCATAAAAAATCGGAGATCAGGGATCTCGATTCTGGGGTCGGAATCGACCATTGGCGTTATGTCTCATTATACTACTTCATGGTATTTACCACGAAGTAGTATGAGATACAATGCCATGTATTGAAATCCTCCCCACTTTACGGATCCAACATTTTCAGATTTTGTCCGATCTAGGGCCGAGAGCACCTCTTCAATGAAAGCTTGCAATTCAAAATTATCGTTTGCTATCGGGTCCGCTAGTCTTTATCGCGTTAAAATATCATATTCTATATTTCATCCGTGAATTATCGTTTCGCTTTGCGTACCTTAATTGCAAGATTAAAAGCGTTTTAGGTCATTTACGGCGGCAGGAAATGTTTTGGCCATGTAGGATTGGAGTTCCCTTATTTTCCGAAAGTGGCGCTCGCGTCGTTAAATCATAGGAAATCGGAGATCCTGAAATATGCATCCGAATTAATGGGTCCGTATCGTAGTTAACTAGAATGATTCTTTGATCGTGATAACGAACCTGCTAAAAATGTCAAAGTAGAGCAAACAGCCAAATTGAGTCTTCGCGGTATGTAATATTATTTATAAATTTATAATAACATTCACACCGCTCGGACACCGGGCCACGCGATAAATTAATATGAATATGTGAGATAATATTATCCATGTTTGGCCATGAATATCCCATGAATATTAATGGCTGTTTGTTGAATAAATTGGGGTGGATATTTCAGACATTTTGTGGAATTTCACAAACCAAATTCGCTAAACAACGTAAAGATATCGATGGAATAAAACTTTCCTCTTGAAAATAAAATACTAAAGTAGAGGAGGTGCCTCAAAAATATTCCAAATAAATATTTAAAATATATCCACAGGTCTAAGAGAAAATTCTGTAGAGCAAAGACCATTCTTACGGTGCATTGGTACATTCCTGTGGTACGTTATGTTATGACGCACGTGTTAAAAATAATACTTTTCTCCAACAAAGCATCTACGGTAAAATATTTCACATACCGTAGGGGGCAAACCCTCTGGCATGTTTCAGCAGTTTGCCAATGTCGAAATGATCGAGCCTAAATCAAAATGCATGCGTCGAATTTCCGGCGGGACGAGCACTTATGCAAAGGACTCCCCGACAAAAGGAATTCCTATTGGAGGGCGATGATCGATCGATGTGCTGATAATTAAATTAACGGAAGCGCCATGCATACATTCATGTACTCCATGCCGAACGTTTCTCGGCATGGTGTATGTACGTAACGATTATACATTTTCGACTTGCGCCCATGGCGCGACACGATGCTTTCTGTACTATCATGCAGAGATTGTTGCACGCCACGTGATAATGGGAATTTCATGTTTCCCACTGACCGTGCCAATGGAGCCAACATTATTGCGAAAATCCCGCTGTGAGTGGTGACGTTTATTGTACCAAAGAACGAAATCCCCATAAAGGAAAAACGGTTTGCAAGTTTTACCAGAAACATTCATTTTGATATAAACAAGAGTACTTTTGTAACGATTGAAAAGAAACGACAGCTATGGTAATTGTATTTGCTTTAAATGAAACTGTAGGATAAGTCATTTCCTGTACGAGTACATTGTTGAGAAAAAATTGATGAATTGATGAAAAATGTACTGGAAGTTTGATTTTACAAGCTGATTTTAAAGATTTCCAAAAACACGTCATACAATTTGTTCATAAATTCAGGATTATTATTAATTATCAGGATCCTAATTTACATCACCACGCTGAGTTTGTAATTTTAATATTACTTAGTATGCTGGAAATGCACGGAATTTATATCAATTTTTAGCAGTGCAGATGAAAAAGGTTTCGCTTGAATGTTGACGAATGAAAATTTCTTTTCTTGGGATTTTCAGATGACGAATTCGGAGAAAAGACAGTTTCCATTCTACTGGATGGTGAAGAGTCGGATATGATCTTCATCGATCATCCCCACGTGGAAATGAGCGTAAGTGTCATCTCCTGCCAAAGTCTATCTCTTCTTCTTCCATTATACTTTATTCTTACACCCCGTAATTATGTAAGCGTTTTCCATTAGTCTTAAAAATTCTTCGGAGTTTATCGATTATTGTACGTATTACAAAAATCATCATGTTTGCAACTCGATCGATGGTAAGTTAATATTAAGGGGAAATCATTTTGCGAAAACAATTTTATGTACAAAATTGGTCTCAAGCGTTGAAAGTATTAATGACAATTATATCACATTTTGGATAGAACGTTGTATTAAACTTCACCAACGTAGTACTTGATATGAAAAATTAATATCGTTTAGTATTGATGCAAGAACGAGTTCACGGATACTATTAGAGGTTTGAGGAAAAAACAACAAACATACTGATAATTTTATTAAGTTAAAGTTTATTACGAGAATATGATTAATTCTTTTAGTCTTTCGTCCTTTGAAATGAATCATTTTTTCTTTCTAACGCACTTATGCACAGAAAATGAAACAATATTAAGTTAAACAGTCTTGGTGAAACTGAGTTTATGAAAATTAAATATTGTTTATAATTTACCGTAACTTTACTTTATCTTATTTTATTGATAGTAGCCAGTAAAGATCCATTCAACTCAAGAAATTCTTTCTTCTAGAAATTGATTGTCTCACTAGTGTATCAGTAACGAAACGACACAGTTGCGCTCTGCTTCGCTTATCAGCATGATAACGTTCCGACAAAGGCACGGTCGATACTCGTCCAGAGCGAAATACATTGATTTCATTAATGAAAACGTTGAAAAATCCGCAATTTCAATTCTTCGATAGATGACAATTTTTCTTGTATGAAAAATTAATTAAAACTCCTAAAACTCGACTTCTGGGCTAAATATCATAATCTGCAGGAAAAGAATAATTAAAAAGCTCAATCGTCATCTTGTCATAAAAATAGATGATCACTCAAGTCGCAAATAAATATACAATAATCCCTGAATGTTATTTTTGGGATAAATCGTGCCACTTATTTAAAGAAAATCATCACAATATTCTGTCGCCATTGTTGCTACGATGATAAGTATCTTTATTGAATAGAAGTAAATAATGATTCCGGGCACAATTGTGAACCTTTTCGTGGCATCGAAGCGTGCCAATCACAGATCGGATACGGCACGATATTCTCCCCGGGCTGGCCGGGCCTGATAAGTTATCAGCCGTTCCGTGCCGTTTCCTTTAACCGAATGTTGCCGCATTGTAGCTCCTATAAGAATATGGAATTCCCTTGCCGTGTCGTTTACAATACATAGCCCTGAATGATGATCTTGAGTACATAACTTCTGCACATCACATTAAACATAAATTAAATTAGTATTCAAATAAAATCTATGTCCTCTAGACTCGTATACATATCTCACTTTTAGCAACAATGGATGTCTTTTAGCCATTTTGAAACTACAGATAAGAGACGTCATTTAGCGTTAAAAATGAGATATGAGTACAGACATAAGTCTCTAACTTCCAACTCTCTCGAGATATCGAATATATAATAAATTGAAATAAATTAAACTTTACATATATCCAGTGAATATTGGATTCACAAAACCTTGTATCACTGTTCAGGAAATGCAACATGGTAGTAAAAAGATAATGGGAAATGGGTTTCGACCCCTCGACCAATAATTAAAATACCTTGCCTCTGTTAAACTAAGTCATCGAGTACTGTAATTTTAAATGATTAGTACTTTGTTATTGCATTCTGCTCTTGATTTTGACCTCTCAATCAATAATTAAAATACCGTGTCTTTGTTGAACCGAATCATCGGGTACTGCAATTTTAAATGATTAATCCTTTGTTATCGTATTGGGCTCGTCACTTCATACAATCAGCTACCAAATTCGACCTGTATTTCTTATCGGGTATCGGTATATCGGGACTTCAACGTTTCTTTACGTGGATATGGTTGCTCTTTCAAAGTGAGCATTATTCGGATCGCAGAACTTGAGAATCCCTCGTTGTATCGAAGCCTAGAAGGGCATCAAAGCGGAAAGGCAGGGTACGAGGTGGGAATTTTAAATGAAGAACCCACCCCCGTAATATTGCGCCCCTGAGGAGAGGAAAACTCGACACGGTGGTCGGCGGGAAATGAGAATTTCCGCGGATTTCCTGTTGGAAGAGGAAACTTGACATTACGAATGTCGGTGACGGACCTACGAGGGGAAATCGCGAGATACATAATCGGTTTTGGAATTCACTAGCCTGCTCGCTAAATTCTGATCCCGATCCTGGGAACCAGGATTCACCCTTTTCCATGTTATGATAAGGTGTATTGCTCTGATAGCATACTTCAAGATCTCTATAAGTCCCTTCAGCTGAACAGGTCATTCATTGTCAAAATGCTTGTAAATGTAATTTAAGATCACAGAGTTGTACTAAAAGTAAATGTATACGATGATTTTAAGTATGCAGTGTTCATCAATTTAACGAGTTAAGCCAGACTGAAAAATTAGGAAGCATGTATGTTAAGCACATTTACAAATGTATTATAAAATTAGTATACGTGTCCGAGGAAAACTTCCGGCACATGTTTCTTCAATTTGTTATGGATTTTATTAGTTTCCATTTTAAAATAGGAAATTCGAATTGGTACTCTAAGTAACTCTAAATTTTCAAAGTATCCAAATTACGGAGTATTTGGTTTAGCGCAGATTTTCTTCTTCTTTATGCAGAAGTCGAGGAACTTTAACGTGTTTTTCGTCCTTTGAACGAACATTATAAGGATATAAAAGTTAAATTGCCCTGGTGAGTAGAGCGGAAAGTTAAATAAAACTTTTGTAGAAAATGCTTTGATAAACAATTTCAGAGTAAACTGCATTTACATATTCGTTTGCACACACATTTAAATTTAAATATACACATGTAACACACATTTACATATCACCCTCTTTAAATTGGAAAACGAATACTGCATTTTTCTTCTTCAAGAAAATTGGGAGGGAACAACCGAAGGAAAAAAGGCAACAATCTTTATAGAAAATAAATCAATATGCCGCTCGGTGCATCTCCAGGCAACGAATCTTTCAGCCGTAAACAAAAACCACTGATTACTGCCGTTCAATAACCAATTAGTTACGTTCATCCAAGGGAAATGAGAAATTATTTTTCGCCTAAGAATAAAATGTTAACCCCATTGTTCGTCATTGCGATCGGTAATACGTTCTTTGTGCCTTCCTACGTAATCGCCATTTGTAATCCCCAGCGATGCATTTTACATAAAAGAAATGATTTAGAAGTATGTCTTTCAATGTATCCAAAAATACGCCGAAGACATTATTCGATTTTTTATTTTTCTATTTATGTTCAATTCCACTTTGTCACCTGCAGACGTATTACAAATTGCAAATTGAGCCTAAGTGCGGTGATTCTCAAGAGACTCCTCGAGAACACTCCTGATGCAATTTCCCGGGTGAAATTTCCTCGATGTACTATCGAGGAGGTCGAGGAAAAATTAATTATCTCACGGCGTGCACGTGAAGTGAATTCCGCTGTCTCGTTTGCGGAATCGATATTTTTTTTTTCTTTCACCCAGAAATTGCTGAATGAATATTGGCAAGCCAAACATTGGAAACTAGTTTCATTTTCCCTAAAGGAGTTGACACTCGATACCTACAGTTCATTTTTCTCGTATCATTTCTCAAATCTCATAACCGTAATTACAACTTCGTTATCATAACACTTCTTCGGATGAAATAGTTCTAAACTGTTAGTTACACATACACAAATGAATTATTAATTGAATTTCCAAACCTAAATTGTCTCATATAATTGGAAATATAATCGTGATATTACAAATGATTAAAAAGAATGAAATGGCAATACGGTTTATAAAAATTAATGTTATACTTAAACGCTCCTCTAATCCTTCAATTATACTTCGATCATAATTATTGGCGTACAGTTACCTCCCTTTTTGTAAATTTCATTTTTAAGAAAAAAATAGGAAATAACTCTCGTGGCATTTTCTTTCTTCAGAAATGTAGTCAGTTATCGCATACATTTTATTTAAATTTACTTTGACATTCCGTGATTTTCCGTATCGGGATTTCCTATGAAGAACGACATATCACAGGGTTGTAAGTTTCCAGCCGATTTACGTCGAAATCGACCTCAACGTTTCACCACGTCCAAGTTGAAGATAATCCACACCTTTTTCTTCTTTCAAGGTGGAAAACTGCATGTCCACCTACGAGCCACATGCCTGCATCGTCGTCTACTCCATAGTCTCGCGTGGGAGCTTCCAAGTAGCTGAAGAGACCTTGAACTATCTGTGGAGGGAACACTATACTCAAGAGCGATCCGTAATAGTTGTCGGAAACAAAGCAGACCTCCACAGAAGCCGAACCATTTCGACCGGAGGTAAAAATTTTAATAATAATAGTCGCCATTTTAATAATAATCGGCCCTACAATGCATGGCACACTAAATCTATTATCTGATTTATCAATGTTCTAAATGTTTATACAAATTAATACGCGATTTTGGTTTGTTACTTATATTATAACTACGACTTTGACCAAACGCTCTCAAAGTAGAGAGTTACGGATGAATGAAAAGTGGAAACAATTAGTTCAATCATATGCAGGACATGTTTTCATTATTATTAATTGCCGTGCTGGGAATGTCAAATCACTCCACGTAAGCTTGATAAATATTGATTAAATATATACATGGTGACGGTTATTACGTAGATCATTTATTGTACCTAGGTAACGTTCTCTGTCAATCGATGCACATAAACTGGGTTAAGCACGGATTTATTATTAACAGGAAGCACAAATTGAAAATTACCTCATAGAATGTTTATCATACATAGACAATATCCTTTCTCGTATATGGATTATTTCTCGACCGGATCAGCATCAGTTTATACAATTTCAATCACGATTCCAACAATATATCATACTTAAGGTGATATAAAAGTAGCGTCAAAGGGGTTTCGTTTATGAAACTTTTCCCCGAACTGGGTTAAGTGAATCCTTTCAAACTTTACAGTGTAAACGCGGAGGATATAAGAAAGGTCTTGACGCCCCTAAAATTTCAATTTTCTAACAATTTGTTCATGGATATTTTGAAATTTTTTTCTGAAAAATGAAATTTCATGAGTGTCAGGACCTTCTTTATGACCTCCATGTTCATGTTGTAAAGTTTGAAACGACCCAGTTCGCAGAAAAGTTTCATGAACGAGTACCTTTCTAAAAATTCTGATATTTATGACAAAATGAGAATACCTCAACCGAGTACCGAGTCATACGTCAGAGATATTAATATCAATGAGGTACACCTTTCATCCTTTCCTTGTAAGTAAAATCACAATCACAACTCCGGGTATCAATTGGTGCACATAAGCTTTGGTACCAAAAGTTTCAATTTTGCAATTCTGATATTTATGACAAAGTGAGAGTACCTCAACCGAGTACCGAGACAGGAAATTACGTGGCTTCCTCTAAACTGCACACAGAGGACAGTCAGTCCCATTACATCCCGGAATCCCGGAATCCGGGATGACGGAACCAATCGGAGTCATTTTGCCATTTTCGAACCGGGAAAACTTATTTCCGCGTACTCTGCGGAAACAAGACGGAACTGCAATGGAACGTACAGGGTTTGCCTTTCTAAAAATATGTCGAACAATAATAACTGCATAAAGAGCTCGCGCAAAATTAATGAAGAGGAACACATTACACACTCAACATGATTGGTCGTTATCGATTCCGTCCGCAATATTGTCGCTCAACGTGACAAAAGGAAACTACATTCCGGATAACGCCGTACTAACAATGCAGGCAAACATAACCTTTACTTTCGGAGAACGACGTTATCCGTTTTACTTAGAAATTGTGAAATGTGTCTATATTTATTCATTACATATCTAAATAGCGTTTATGCGTGGATAGTAATAATGAAAAGCCAGGACTTTTACACGAGCCCTATATTATTAAACAAATAAGATATCGATCATTATTCTTGACCTTACAATAAAGCGACCGTATTGATTTCTGTTCCTTTTTATACGTCAAGAATGTTTTCCTGAATTCCAAATTTTCACGTGAAATCGGAGTACAGTTTCCTCGAACTTTCTCAGCGAGGTTCGTTTACGTAACTATAGTATTTAAATAATGCACATGAATTCTCAACATTAGAATGAAGCGAACTTATTAATCTTTATTTTTTTAATTGAGACATGCTTTCTTACGTTCCAAATTTTCAAATGAAAATCGACTACTTTCTTCCCGAACTTTTTCAGTGGAGTTCGTTTAAATTAATCCAGTGTTTCAATAATGAACATCAATAATTATTCTCAACCTTAGTACGAAACGAACTTATTAATCTATATTTTTTTAATCGAGCCATGTTTTCTTAAATTCCAAGTGTTCAAATAAAACCCGACTACTTTCTTCCCGAACTTTTTCAGCAGAGCTCGTTTAAACTAATTCAACCACGAACTGCGGAAATCCATCCTCTCGAAGTAATTAAAGAACCAGGGAAGAAGTTAAGGAACTTCGATTGGTCCAAACATCCCGAACTTCGAAAAATCGGAATCTTGTCTCGCTTTTCGCCAGAGAGTATCCTAAATTTCCAATTTAGGAAATAATTAAATTCATCAAATATTTAACGGATAAATAACTTAGTTCTTTACTACTTCTGCGTCATTTTTTGTGTGCAGGGCTGAGTTTGTAAGTGATTAATGATTCTTCAAAGGGGCCCTCTAATTTTCCTGAAACACTAGTTGGCTTTTCAGTCGCAAAGTACTTCGGAGCCCTTTGGGCGTAACGTGATTTAACTATATGCAGACATGCGACATTATCGTAGTGTGACAAAGGGCTGTAACTCCATTCTACGACCGAGGAACTAACAATAAGTAGCGCTTTATCCACGGCGCCATTATCGTCTCCGAGATTGAGTTTGTGCACGATTGATCGTTTGCGTGATCAAACGTTTATACAGAACTGAGCAGAGGCGAGATATGGATATACGGTGTGCATGATTGGAACGTGCATAATTATTCATGAGCGTGTTCACAATTGTCCATTCGCTCCGTTAATCGTTTGTAAAGCGTCGTTCGTCTATTTTTAGACATTTGGTAAAATTCCTAAATTTTCTCAATAACAAACGTCTGTGAAAGTATTTGCTACTGATTAGGAAGTGTTTTTCATTAGGAAGTTGAATCTTCTGGTTAGGAAGGCATAATAGACTAATAAACAAGATAATAACTTAAAACCTAACCATCATTACTTACTCACCTACACAATTTATTCAAGCCAACGGTGCGTCGCTCATAACCAGAGCAATTGATGCGACGTTAAATAATTAAAAAAAATAAATAAATAAAAAAAAAGATAACTTACTGAATAACCCAAGAAATCAGTTAATATGTAGTAAAATGAGTTATCGCTATCTATATAGTCAAGAGACACTGTTCCGAATTACTGGGTGTTCTTTCTAAGAATCCTCTTCTTAAATTTGAATGAACTTTTCATTTTTTTTTCAGCCTATTTTGATTAAACTGTAAATGTAGCATTTTGACGTCATAGGTTTTTTTCTGTAATAAGTAACACCATTTTGACATCGTGATATCGGGTAATTTTTTAATACAAGATATCAGAATTTTATAGGGAATCGATTGAATCTAGAATTGTCGCACTCGCAGCATTTTGAACAAATTGATTAAGTCAAATGTCTTCCGACACGAAAAAATATCTGTTTGAATCTTATCCATTTGCATATTGAATGTTTCGCCAATTGGACGAAATAGTCCGATAAAAATCTAAATAACGTCATTTTTCCGAAAGAAAATGAAGTTTCATCGAAATCGGATAAAAAGTAAGAAGTTACTTGAGTTTAAAGAACGGAATCTCAAAAACGACATCCTGTATATAAGTAGCATATGTATCTGAAATAGAGAATGAATAGAAGAATAAATTAAATACTACATAGTTAACTGTCACATAGTTATTTAAAGATGAACGGAAAAGGGTAACGCGTTGCATAAAAATGAATAATTTTAAAGTTTCCTGTATTAAAGTCAGTTACATCACGAAAATGTTACGATAACAAAAAAATAGTTAAGAGAAACGAGTTCCTTAAAACGTTGTAAAGAGGCAAATATTGAATAATAGACTCTTCTTTACTTTGAGATAATTACCTCCTTTTTGTACGCCACGGCAGAGTCGAAGTGCTTGAAATGCAATTTCTTTTGTTGATTTTATTTGCTTAAACTGCCAACTCTCCTTTACTTTAATAATAATAAGCTGTTGATTAACCGTTGATTTCTTTTTACAGAGGGCACGCAATTAGCGACATCGCGGGAGTGCAAATTCATAGAAACGTCCAGCGGAATTCAACATAACGTCGACGAACTTTTAGTCGGCGTTTTGAAGCAAATTCGACTGAGAGAGACGAGAGACAAGAAACTGCGAAGACAAGGCAGCAAGGGGAAGATGTTGTCAAAGCTGCACAACAGCAAAACGGCTTTGAGCTTGAATCGTGCCAAAGAAATCTTCAGTAAGATCTGCTTGAACGACAACAAAAGCAAGAGTTGCGAGAACCTCCACGTTTTGTAGAAGGAAAAGCGACCTTAATTCTCTGAAATTCAAATAAAAGCGTCAAAGTAAAATCAGGAAAATAGTAAGGAAAATGCCCTTTGTCAAATGCAATAGACGGAAGAGGAAACATCTTGTAGATGATGTGTGAATCATTAGCATTACTACGTTGCGAATTAACCCTCTGGCTACTTAGAACGCCTAAAGGCGCCCGACGTTTGGTCCAATATTGCCTGCACGGTCAGACGAATTTCGCCCATATGTCGAAATGGCTCCGTCTTCAAAGGGTTAAGTAAAGAGTTGTGCATCATGGCGCTCCTGAAAACATTTTTATTTAAATAAGATCTTGTCGATGAGAGGAAATAATGAGCAAATTTTTGAATGCCAAACGGGGGTGTAGTCTTCGAAATTCAATAAATAATCACGGGAATGTGGTATAGAGGACAGTCAACTTGGAGACTAATTATTTGGGATTTTAAATCATCTGCATAACCCTTGATATATGATATATTTTTAAGTGGAAACTTAAGTACTGATTTTACACGGTGCAATTTATTAAATAAAATAATAGAGAAAGTGCGTTAGAAACTTGTTCCAGGAGCATAATAACCTATATTGACAGATTGTTATATATTCGGCATTTGGCAGATCGTATATTAATTTTGAATGCGAATTAAATAGATCAATTTCCAAGTTGAGAAAACGACAGAAACTTACAGAGAAGAATTTTATAAAATGATTCTATTGTTTGTAAAATGTATCGCGGCGGTTTCAGAATGATTTAGTTAAGTAATATATGTTAAAATGATGATAAACAATCCATAATCGGGTGTAGGTAATAAAGAAATGGGCTCTTTCCTAGTCGCAATAATAAAAAATAAGAAACGAACGTGAGGAGTCCAAAATCTGGCAAATGGACTTATTTAAAATTACCCATTTCGATCTGTGCAAACTTGACATCAAAATATCTGAACATGTCGTTAATTATAAATTAATATTTTCCATACTTTATGATATCGGTAGCAAAATGTAAAATATCTTGCAACTGCGACTCTCAATACTACGCACTATACATATCAATACAACAAAATATCGTTCTAAATTATTCACGTAAGGAAATGTGAATAGATGGAAAAACTATTCTATGATAATTAACGTGGAAGCATAATTATTAAAACACTTATCTCCTGTACTCTCGAAATGTCGTTCATGAGGGAGAAATATTTATGAAATTCAAATTGTATAAGACTTGTACCATCATAACTTAAAAAGTACTTAAAGAATATTTCAGAACGGACGATACTTTTATGCAAACGACAAGCATTGAAAAATAATATGTAAACAAATATCCTTTATCTTAATGTCAATAACTTGAGAAAAATATTAGAATGAGTGCTAACATAATACACATACTCTTTGAGAAGTCAATTTAAGGTAAAGAATATACCTGAACGGTGTGTTATTACGTATATGCATGTACATTTTGTTATTGGTTTTATACTTGTCACAGAACTGAAGATTTTAATAATTATTTTTGTAAGAATTTAATGTGTGGACCCATATTACCAAAACTGCTTAACATGTAATCACGTCTCATAAAATATTTCCAATATCAAATCGTTACTATTTGTATCATTTGCTTTAATTTTTATATATATTAAGTGCATATCAAGCGCTTTCGATTAATTTAAAAAAAAAATAGTACGATTCATATATAATATTTTCATTCATTTTTCACTCAGGATTTCAGAATATGTAAAATATGACAAAATGTGCAATCATTTTCGTCATAATTTGCAAACAGAACGTTCTTATAGAGACGATGGCAGATAATGGGAACACACCATCTGTGTGCAATGCAGTGAATTGATTAAGCATTAGAAATCAATGTGCGTCACTTTACGCACCCCTTAATGAGTAGTATAAATTAGTGCTCGCATATTATAATGGTAATCAACGTTATTAACATAACTTCGGAACACGTGCATCTACAACTACCTATCGATGTACTCTCGCTCTTTAAAGAGTACCCGAACGTGTTAATTAATTTGTACATTTAACACTCTGTACAGCAACCATTTAAAAAAAAGAACGTCAATAACAATTTCATAAATATGGGCTGAAATTAAACTAACACTAAATTTAAAAGCCATTCCATTTTCTCGGCTGGATTTAATACACTGAAGTGTTTTTTTTTTCACAATTATGGAATTGTCATTTTTTTTAATAAGAATGGGTTTTAAGATTGCAAGTTTTCGAATGATGGAGGAATAATAATTTTCCAGTTCTCATATTTTGACCGACGTGGCTGTCCAGTATATTAGGTTTACATAGGTCTTTTTATAAATTGCGAATTATAAAATATATCTTCAAACGTTATATATGATAATTATCTGTAATACCTTTGAAATCATTTCGAATACGGATATATCTATTATCAGGTATCTTTTTGAAATTTTGTACAACATTTTTTTCATACTTCCCATTTCCCTATATGAGGGGATTGCACTTGCACAAATAAGCGAACGAAAGTTTGAAAAAAAAAAAAGGGAATTTCGCATTCCTAAACATTCCTTTTCTACTTACGAATTTTGACTGTCAATGGACGCTGGATTCGTCCGAAATGACGCTGGTCGTCTCTCCACTTTTTACTGCAAACAAAAATATATTTAAGTAGTACGTTAATGTATAATCTTAAATGTAACAATATATTATGAACTTCTCGATTAAAGGTAGGAAAATATTGTTACCCACGTATTATTCAATATTAGAAACATAAAGACCAATAAGTTGTGGTTGTAACTGAGATAAGTAGTTGTTAATAAATTGTACCCGTAATTAGTTAACAACAAAACACGTAAGTAACAAGTAGAGAAAGCTATTTAGTAACAATTACCTCGTTTCACGGACAGAATTTAATTTTGCAAAGTAAATTCGGAATTATTTAATAGTTTAGCAATTATATTCGGATGTCAGAATAAGTTTCGCCTACGTTTACACATTTAGCGATAAGAGAATGCGCTACATAATTTACTATTGTAATGAATTACAGTGATTGTTACTACATATTTTCTCTGTTGATACAATAACTGGTGTGTATTTTCTATACTAGCTATAAGTAGTACATAACTAATAGTCCTTAAAATAAGTATGAAATTATTTATTACATTCATTTATTGTAATTATAATGGTTGATTACTGTATATGATTATAATTTGAATAGTGATTATGTACACTGATAAAAGAGAGATCCGCCAATCCCTAAAAGCTCAGACACCAGGTCCATCTTATAATAATCATGTAACTTGCAAAAAAACAGCATTGACATCAATTACAAATACTAATCTCAAGTACATATAAACAACAAAGCAATTGTTCATTACATTAGTTTAATAATATCACATCAGAAACTCCTCTTCATCTAATTAAACATGTTTCTTATATGTATTTGGCGCAAAAATCTATGGAGTTTCCTGGTAGTCATTACGAGTACGTTTAATATTTCATTTCATAAACAATATTCGTTTTTAATAATAATTATTTGTTATTCATTATTGCGACTAAATACATAGATTACAGCAGCCATCATTTTCGTTTACTGTTTAATACAACTTCTTTTTTGATATCGGGGATGANGACTGGTAGATGGTACCGCCATCGCGAGTGCGCGAGCTGCTATCAGAAATTCGTGGCGCCGCCCTTGGGGCAAAAAACGGTGAAAGCTAACGTACGAAACCAGAGGGCAGCACAGGATGTGATCGTATTCATTATTGCGACTAAATACATAGATTACAGCAGCCATCATTTTCGTTTACTGTTTAATACAACTTCTTTTTTGATATCGGGGATGAAATTAATTGTTTAATAAAGCATCTTCCTTTTACACCCATCCTCAATATCTTGTATAGACGTGGAGGTAAAAGAAGAAATGAATACCGCAAGTAATTATCACGATTACCTTACAGTTAACAACATTAATGTCCCTCGACTTTTTTGTGTCTGCGTCGAAGTTGCAAAAAGAGACAACGAACGGTCTCACAAGGGAGTGGAAGGAAATACATTACAGTTCGATATAAATTAATGTAAAACCTCATCTATTTTTATAAGCACTAGGCCCTTAAGTATACGTGTACTTGTGCCATCCTCGATATTTTTCTACACACTCGAGGACGAGAATGCCAGTCCAATAAACTAAATATACCCAAACAGATTTTCAGTCTACAAACGCATGTACTTAACTATGTAATTATTAATAAGGGCCCCGCAAAGTGATTTTAATAATCGTCTGCGAGTTTTGAGTACTCGATACGCAAAAAGCATGTTGAGTGCCTATTCGACAATCAAAAGCTACCGTTTTTATTATTCGCGCTGTGTCAACTAATTGTAACTATATCTAGTTGTTTATGTTAGAATAAAGGCATATTATGTGTATCGGACAAGAGAGATTCTTGAACAATTCGCCATCGACATTTTCTCTCTGTTTATCTTCGCCCGCTTCCGCTTCAAGGAGGCACACTTCTTCTTATCGATGTCACTCTTCACATTTCCATTTGAATGATTTAAAAGAACTACATTTTTCACATTATTCACTTATTAAAAGCACAAACTCTCTGGTCGAACAAAACCATTCGTTTGTTGACTTTGTATGACTTTCAATTTGAATTCTCGGGGAACGCCGCAGCGCCATCTGTAGAGCAGACTTGAAACCCTGTACTTAAATATGAAATTTCATTTCAGAGATGTGCACCTCTGTTGGGCAGAGATGAGTTGGGAGATTGCTCACGGGCAGGTCGTGCGATCGCATCCTGCGCTGCCCTCTGGTTTCGTACGTTAGCTTTCACCGTTTTTTGCCCCCAAGAGCGGCGCAACGAATTTCTGATTACCAAAACTGCTTAACATGTAATCACGTCTCATAANCGCGTCGGTGTCGCGTACGGAACTCTCATGCAGCGAATCTGCGTGAGTGCGATCACTCCTAGAAATCTTCGCGCTCGCACTCTGCGGCACTCTCCGGCACTTTCCGGCACTCTTCGGCACTCTGCGGCAACTCTGCGGAACTCTCCAGCACTCTCCGGCACTGTCCGGCAACTCTCCGGCACTCTCTGGCAACTCGCCGGCACTCTACGGCACTCTGCGGCACTCTCCGGCACTCTCCGACAACTCTCCGGCACTCTCTGGCAACTCGCCGGCACTCTGCGGTAACTCTCCGGCACTCTCTGGCAACTCTTCGGCACTCTCCGGCACTCTTCAGCACTCTGTGGCCACTCTCCGGCACTCTCCGGCACTCTCCGGCACTCTAGTGCACTTAACAACACGCAACGGCACTGTACGGTCTTCCATAAGGAACAAAAACACTTGAAAAACGCGCGAAAACGATCGATAACCTTCGACAACGCTCGATAAACGATCGATAACGCTCGAAATCTCTCGAAAACTGATCGAAAACGCTCGAAAACGTTTGACAAACGCTCGAAAGCACTCTGTAAATGATCGAGAAATGCTCGAAAACGTTTAAAAACCGTCGAAAAACGCTCGATAACGCTTGAAAACGCTCGAAAACTTTCAAAAACGGTCGAAAAATGCTCGTTAACGCTTGGAATCGCTCGAAACCGCTCTGAAAATGATCGAGAAACGCTCGGAAACGTTCAAAAACGCTTGAAAACGCTAATAGGGAAATGCTTGATAACGCTAGTGGAGAAATGTAAAAATCATACGCGAAATGACTCGGCTTGTATCCGCAGTTAGGTAGGCTTCGGGAGGATTTTTTGCAGTATTCGACTCTCACGCATACTCGTCGAGTGTAGCGCCGAACGCACATATACTCAACATCTCGACCCGTAGCTTGGAGCTTGGCTGGTTGGGACGCGCGAAGATTTCTAGGAGTGATCGCACTCACGCAGATTCGCTGCATGAGAGTTCCGTACGCGACACCGACGCGTTCCCCAAGGCTCCGCATCACGTCGACTCGAGGCAACAATGTACTTAATAGTAGTAGATAAGTAGATAAAGTCAAATGGAGCGTCACGAGTGTTCTTCCCTTACCATCAAAAGCGAGCAGTATTGGTAAGCGTAGGTAAGCCACCACCGTCACCTGCCGCATGGTATTGCCATCACGAGTACGTGAGCCGCCAACGGCGACTGGTAGATGGTACCGCCATCGCGAGTGCGCGAGCTGCTATCAGAAATTCGTGGCGCCGCCCTTGGGGCAAAAAACGGTGAAAGCTAACGTACAAAACCAGAGGGCAGCACAGGATGTGATCGCACCATCCTGCCCGTAAGCAATCTCCCAACTCATCTCTGTTCTTACAGCTATGATTGGCACGGAATTTGTTCGTCTGCTACTCATCTACCTAGTTGACAACTGTCATGGTAAATGCGGCAAAACTCGCTCAAAGCAGCTCAAAGTCGCGGGTCGAATTGTGTTCACATGCAGAAATGGCAAGTACCTTTGAGAGAATTATGATGAGACACTGAAACTTTTGATTAAATTGTTTCGCATTTAAATTTTGCAACGAAGATTCATGACACATCGATTAATAAGGTTTAATGGAAAATTTTCTCTTTGACCGTAAAGTAACTATTTCGAATGTTTTATACTGAATCATGTTTTAAAACAGATATTAATTTTGTCAAAGGCAGCACGTAAATAAGTATTATAGCATCTTTTTGCCAATACTTATGATAACTAATAACGTCAGTAATATCTCTCAAATGTATAATACTTTGGAAAGTATAGCAGTTTTACACAAATGTAAATTGTAATTCTTAGCCAGGTTTTAATTCTATTTTGATGATGACGAGACTGAATGAAATGTTGGTTGTTATTACAAATACAACTTTTAAATGATAGTAAATATTTTAATTTTTCAAGATTCATATACTTTTACGTTTGAATTATTCAAGTTATTTGGATCGATTAGTTAACGATATGCTGAATTATCTATTGCATTTCGTGATTTTTAATCACTGAGTAATCCATTAAAATATTTTATTGATTATAAATATTCTTTCCTTTTATTTTCTAGAATTATGGGAGCACCATGAATTTAGTTTTCATGTTTCATAATTAAAGTTATAACAATGCTGTTAGAAACCATAGAATACCTAAAGGACCCATGGAGAGTTGCAAGAATACAGGAGTTTTTTGGTGTTCGATCAAATGTTGGTGAAACTTCAGCTTCAATAAAAAACAAAGCTCAGAGCATTGTGGAAAAATGTGAGAATGATAATTTAAATTTATGTATCAATGAAACGGACTTAAAAGAAAACAAAGGTAGATATGTCTATGACACGCATACAAATAGCATAAATGGCCGTATCAAGGCTAGTACTGTACGAAATCGAAAAGAGGGTTATGCATCGAGTGAAGAAGAGACCATATCGACATCTGACTCAGACCAGCCAAATTTTTTAATTACTAATCACTTTTGGTACTATTTATTTTTATTTGGCACAGAATTGGGCGATGAAATTTTTTACTCCTCGTTTATTCCTTTCTGGTTTTGGAATATCGATGGAGCTGTTGGTCGAAGAGTTGTTCTAGTTTGGGCTATTATTATGACTATCGGTAAGACTGATCATGTTAAATGGAAAGGAATTATGTTCCAAAAGCAAACCATTTCAAAAATACATTTATCTCCTATCAAATTCTGAAATATGTAAGATCGGAAATGAAATACTATTTATTTAATTAACCAAATGTACAAATTTTTTATATAAGAGTCAACGGTTATGTATTTGCCTGAACTTAGTAAGATTAGATACCTTGTGTCTTAGAAATGGTTAATTTTTATAGATAACTCAAATTATACTTAAACTTTTATTAGGCATTGACTTAATTTTGATATTGACTTTAATTCCATAGGTCAAACCTTAAAAGATATAATATGTTGGCCTAGACCTGCTTGTCCACCAGCATACAGGTTACAGCAAAAATGGTCTCAAGAGTACGGAATGCCATCGACTCACGCAATGATTAGTGTATCGATTCCTTTTAGTGTAGTATTATTTACTACAAATAGATACATTTACCCATTCCCTATAGGTTTTGTAGTTGCTACTTTGTGGTAAGCATTTCATACTTTAATACTATACGATAGGTTATTTAAAAACAAACATTTCATTTAATCTTGAATTTTGCAGGTGTACTTTAGTTTGTATGAGTCGACTGTATTTGGGTATGCACACCGTATTAGATGTCATAGTAGGTTTGATATTAGCCATTCTATTAATGGTTCCTTTAGTGCCATTGGTGGATGCAGCGGACTATTACTTTCTCACAAAGGACTGGGCTCTGGCAATTCTAATTGCAATTAGTATTGCTACCGTAGTGTACTATCCATGTTGTGATAAATGGACTCCCACGAGGTAAGTACATAGAACGGGTATGCACATTATTTGCCTTATCAGAAAATACTGAAGAGATTTTTTAAACAGAGGTGATACAACTATGGTCGTTGCCGTTACAACTGGTGTTCACGTGGGAGCATGGCTCAATTACAGGACTGGAGCATTGTCCACTCCACTGCAACCACCACCATACAACATTATATGGCCCTCGTATTCAATGTTAGGTAATACAATACTTAGAACTGTACTAGGGTTTTGTTGCGTAATGGCAACAAAAGCTCTTTGCAAATCCCTGGGCTATGCTACTATGTGTGCCATATTAAGAGTCAATTCCAAGGAGCTTATGAAGAGTCAAGACTGCTTGGAAAATAGAAACAAAGTCCTGGTTGACTTAGTCTATAAGTACATAGCTTGCTTCATGATAGGATTTAATACCGTTTATCTGTTGCCAAACGTTTTTACGATGATCGGTATAGAGCGGCCAACATTTTACACGGAAATGTAGAGACAGGAAGAAAATCGTCTTTTGTCGTGAACTGAGATCAGCAATAACCACGTTTATGTATTCATCCTTGTAAAACAACTTAACTTTTACATATACTTTCTTGGTAATTTATATCAAACCCAACTGGTCCTGATAATGTAAGTCGTCTTAGATAATCCAAATACTATCAAGACTTTTCTAGATGAAATTCTGTTTTCTTTTTTGTACATCTCTTTTATGTTTCATAACAATATCTATAAAATTACTTTAAATAAGTAATTTTTAATACATAGTGCAGTAAAAAAATGTTAACTATTATGTAATGATACTTTTAATTAGCAATGCATCCTGCTTGGGATGCTTATAATTGCAATGTTGCCATTTCGTAATGTACTCCGAGTTGTTATTTTATACGTACTTGTTAACGTTGTCATAAAGTTTACAGGATGCCAAATAATTACATTAAGTGTAGATATACAGGGATCCTAGTAAAATAATTTAGAAAACATCAAAAATCCGATTTATTGCTATTTTACTTAAGTAATAAAAGGCTTAACATCGAGTAGGCATGTTCAATTGCAAAATCTGGAATTGATATAAAAGTAAGTTACTATTACATAACAGTACGTTCTTTACAAAAGAAAACTCAAAACACTTACCCCAATATTCTTATCCATTAATGCAACGACTTGTTCTGATATAATTGAGTGTGGAACAAAGATGTCAACCGAATATCCAACTTTTTCAGCATTAACAATTATGCGATCTTCACCTACATAAACGGTGATGTCTTCTGGAGAAACCTAAAGAATTAGTACACATGAGAACATTATCATAAAAAGTATCCCTGATTTGTAATACTTAACTGAGTTGTGAATCTTAAATCGGCCAATTAACTGTTCTGCTTTTCCTTCCTTAGGGGTTCGAAGGATTACATAACTTAACGATGCTAAATCTTCATTATTCTTTTCAGATTTCTTATTATCACTTGGAAGTTCTTCTATTAAAGGCCTCTTTACTTCGGGTTTCCTAACTTCTCGTTTCTCGATTCTATGGTCTTGTATATTACCCATAACCTGATAGAAACTTAAAGTTCTAAAGTGCTTTATGTTGTTTACAAGTACTCTAATTGTATAAATATTTAAATTTTACCTTTCTATTCTTAAGAATAATGTAATTTTCATTCAGAGTTTTATTATACTTTTGTGATATTGCCTCTATCACAGCTGTTATCGTAAACACTAAGAACATCTTTTTCTTTTGGCATTTTTGAAAGTAATTTGAATTAATAGCTACATCGTATGTTGAACAGTTTTTCCCATCTAATTATAAGGAACTCATTAATACATACTATTTAATAATTAACAACAATCTTATAAAAATTGAAATGTGAAGAATATAACTTGTACGCGATTAACAATTAATACAAAACCTTAAAGAAAATTCCTTCACCAGAGAAGTAACTCATTTAATTAAAAACAATGTTACCTTTATCAGTTTCTAATCTTTCCTGGCCAATACTCATTGGTATCACATAATCAGAAACTTCCAGATTTTTTTCTTGAAATAACATGTCTTCCGATATATCTTTCGGTTCAGGAATCTCAGATGTCTGACACAAGTTTATGAATACTTTCTTACCATCTTCCGTTCTAGTTTTTATGCAAATGCCTGCATAGAACAAAAGATAGGATGAATTCGGATATAAAGCATTAATGACATTTTTTTATATAAACAATTTTTTGATACATTACCAGGTAATGGACGTACTTTCACGGAAGGACAATCAGAAGGAGTTGAAAGTTTTAGAAGCTCCTCAAATTCTTTTTGCTCTTCACTTTTCTATAAAACGTCAAAATATGTAAACTCACCCAGAATGATACGTTACATTTTCATAACAAAATTAACCTCAAATAGATGTAAATTGTACGTACCGGTAAGAGATTTCTCCACAATGCATACTCATCGACTTCAAGAACGTTACTTTTTGACATGATCAATAAATTATAAATAATTACACGTTATACACAAAACTACAGTTATCAACGCATTTATCAAATTTATCTCAATTTTTTGCGGTATTCAGAACAATTCAGAACCAGATTATTCCACTAGTGTCAACCACAATTGGGTAAGTCGGGTAAGTAAGATATCCTAGTTAAATTATTAGGTATTTACGTCGTGGAACATGGAATGCATGGAACCAGATTGTTCCACCACGGTTGGGTAAGTAAAATACCCTAGGTAAATTACTAGATATTTACGTCACGAGTTTTGTAAGCGATGTAAATTACTTGAAACCGGGACTTCATGTCTCTACAGCGCAGAGAGAAGATGAGAGTAGCCAGACCTCCTATTTCAGAACTATTGTGCGGTGCTGCCCTCTCGGGAGCTGAGGCATCGAAAGGCGCGATACGTCAGTAAACGTAGAGTCCAGTCTGGTTTGGTTGATCTAGCGCAGAGCCGAAAAGCAGTTACCCACTGACATTTACCGACAGAAAGACGTTAAACACTAGATACAATCATACTCTGAAATACCGATTGGCACTGTAATTGGATGCAGATGCGGAGCGTTGGGCATGCGGTGTACACGTACGGAACCTACATGTAACGAATCTGAGTGAATGCGATCGCTCCTAGAAATATTCGCGCGTCCCAACCAGCCAAGCGCCAAGCTACGAGTCGAGGCGTGAGCATGCATGTGTCGACCCTCATAGCGAGTATGCGTAAGAGTCGAATGCTTCAAAAAAACTCCCGAGGCTTACCTAACCGCGGATGTAAGCCGAGCCATGTCGCGTATGATTTTTACTTTTCCTTACATAAGAATAAACAGATATTCCTTTTGGCATTCAATTTGGTTGCATCTGTTAACAATGGAGCAAATTTATTTTACCGGTAGTTAAACAAATTAAGAAGTATCAATAAATAAACATCTATAATATCAACTTCATGTCAAAAAACTTCAAATTTCTCGCCCAAAACAAGGTTCCAAACTTCGAATACGCAAAACGTAAATACCCTTTCTAGGTAAATCCAAGTGTTGGTAATACAGTTTTCTGACCTTAATTCATGAGTTATCGTACCCTGCTCACTAACCGTAATTCTTCGAGCGTCCGCGAGATGGCGAAGCTACACTCACTTGTGTGGATACGTCAATGGAAACTAACAATAAGTATTAAATTTTGTATTAACAGAATATTATTATCATTTTTTAGTTTTACGCATTTGCAATGAAAGACGAAAGCACAATAAAATGAGAACGAAAAGATTTATTAGTAGATTATTTGCGGCATTCTCTGATTTTACAATCGATCGCCTGTTTTGTCGATGAAAATATATTACATTCAAATGTTCAGTACGCCTCGGTACCATAATTTGCAACAACCGATAAACAGTTGAAAGAAAAACATTGTTAAAATAGTAGGAGATACGACATTTTAATAATACTGTATGAGCATCGTGACTTTCCATCATGATTTTTTAAATTCAACTCCTAAGAGGGTGAAAAGGGGTAAACGTAATTTTATAAATTTCTTAATATATCTGAAGCTCGCTGAATTATCGACTTGGTTTTTATTTAAAAGATGTACTCATTCAAATGCTTTTATAAACAAACCAATTTCAGGATTTCCTCTAACCAACCTTGAAGTGGGTTAAAAGGAGTTTAAATATAGAAATTGATTAAATAACAAACATTTATACATTTTGAATTCTACTTCCACATATCGCAAGCAAAATCGCGACGAAATGCTAGTTTGTTACATTTTTGTACACATGCCTTCAGATACGGTTTGTAGAATGTTTTCCTCACATAGAACTTTTGTTTACATTGTATGTTTTTATTCAATCATTAAAATTAAGTTATTGTATCTCTACTATAAATAAAACATATATTCATAACTAACGCTCATACCACGTCTTTCCACCGGTTCTCGTCCGATCACCGAAGTTAAGCGACGTTGGGCGCGGTCAGTACTTGGATGGGTGACCGCTTGGGAACACCGCGTAGCGTTGGTTTTTACATTTTTTTTACAGCACAGACCTTCTATTCTTTTCATTAGGTCTGAAGAATTCAGAATTTTAACCCATCTATCTCAATTCCAAATTATTTTCCGAGAATCTTTTTTAAAATGCCGACAATTAACCGGACCAGCAGGAACATTATAAACAATCCATTGAATAGATCTTCTAAACGAACAATGCACTCATGGCGAAAACTAATATAATTATCAAATGTTTACCAGAGACGGAGGATATGTATAAAGAGAAATATATTTGTGCGATCAAATGCGATTTATAAACCAGGGACAAAGGAACGTCCATCCACCCTTCGTCAAGGTATAGAAGGTATCTGTTCAGCAATTAATAACTGTAATACAAATGTCCAGCCATTGTAATACATTCCCAGTAATCGTAGCGTATCCACCGATAATCCTCCGGCTCGAAGGCCCCCAAACGACGGGAACTCGCCTGCCCATTTTCAGGGGACAATCGCGACCACAAGGTTGTCCGTCTTCGGCAATAAATCAGTCATCGGGGATACGGATCGGAGCGAAGAAGGACCTGCGGTGGCTAATGGGCACATGCCGGTGGGAGTGGAAACGTCAAGCCCGAGACGTCAGAAGCACGTGGTCCCAGAAGCCAAGGGCTCGTCCCCAGGACCCGAGGAGACCCCATAGCCGGTAGCCGATATTTTTAAGGACACTCGGTCCCCGGCTCGTAAAAACTCCGAGTTACGAAAGATGATCAATAACCATCAATATGCAGGACGAGGCTTTAATAAGAGTGTAAGCCCGGGGAGCCCGGGCACGGTTTTACGACTCCGCGACACAGGACGTCACTTCGCCTCCCACTGCTCGGTCTTTATTACCAGCCATCTTCTCTCTCGCGCGTCTCGCGAATTTATTATTTATAAAGTCGAATGAGCTTGCGCCTTCTTGGGCGAGTTAACTCCAGGCCGGGGCCATATAAGAGAACCTAGAGAGGCGCGGGGCGAATCGAACCAAGGAATGGTCGGCCACGAAGCTGGTGGCCCGTCAAACTCGAGGAACTCGGAGAAAGCCTTTCTTCGGCACCCCGAAGAAGGAAACCCGGAGAGCTTTCCAGTGATAAAATGCACGGTCTTGGAAAGCTCTCCAGCCTAGCGCTCGACAAAGTTCCGCACTGGTAAAAATGACCCGGGAAATTTGCATATTCAATCATTGGTTATTTCTATGCCACAAATTGCGGTAAAAGTATGTTGTCTCTGTAATGTCGCATCAATCATCCAAGTTAAGTTAATGAAAATTATAACGTAACGTTACATTTAATGCGCTGATACGGTAAATGTAAAATGTTACGGGTATTTATACATTTTCTACTCTCTAATTTTATCGCTTCACGTTTTTCTAGGTGAAACCTCAGTTATGAGGTGCGTATAAATGTATGGAAATTTCCATCGATTGTTATCAGTGCGGACATTTACAGTCGGGGGGCTAATTTATTAGTCACACCATAACGTTTCAGTCTCAACCCTTGTAACTACACATAAACTTATTCCTTCCTCCACGGATATTTATATTTTAATGCCACAATATCGTCTTTGTTTTAATTAGTGACAATACCAATACTTCCATCGAGGATGCCTAGGAACTTCCCGAGAGAAAAATCTACGAGGAAAAAAACTACAGATCAAACGAAATTGATCGTCGCGTTATTAAAAGTTTGGCGTCATGACCAAGTACCGAAATATGATGCAAAAAATGCATCCAAGGCACGCCAAAATCGATTGAAAATGTAATCGATGCCAAGGGGGGTTCTTTGTAAAAAATTCTCACGGTATCACTGAATACACTTGTACAAATGTTTGAAGTTTTATTTTTCAATACACATTACGTAATTTGTGAGACTTATTCTTCGGACAAAATTGATAATTCATATATCCACTGTATGTTTAAAAGTATTGCCGCTTTAAATTGTTCGTAGTCCAAATTTAACACGTGTAACCAATAATTTGACCAACCGTTGGAAATATTAAGGTGAGGAATAAGTTCCCACCGTTTTTAAAGTAACGCAACGTTATTAACCCTTTTAGTGTCAGAGCCGATATATCGGCCCGCACCTTGTAGCGCTTTACTATTCGCTTTGCGAAAGATCTCTATCTCAAAATAAATTTATAATACGTTATAAACAGTCTAATTTCATTACGAGAGAATTAAAATAACAATACAACAACACCTATAACAACCTATAACCTACCTATAACAACCTATAACCTATAACAATTTCTTGTTTCGGATGAGATAATCCGTCCGGCGCCTACCATGTGCCTTGGAGTTATTTTTTATGTTTCATGTGCAATATTACTTATTTTGTTAAAAAGTATATTGGAAATTTAAAGTATATACTTTGCAATAAACGGTCTATATAAGTTTATGATAAAAAGATGACTTTTCCTATGAGCAATTACGTTTTGAAACAGAGAACTCAATTTTTATTTTTTTTTTTGATCACTTATACCCTTGTTATTTATGTAATTTTCAATGAATATAGAAAAATTAGCGTCACTGTTTTATTCTCTATTTTGTCCTCAATACCCTGCTTTTTGAATTATGTAAACATTGCTTTTCGTTTGGTTTTTATGAGCCTTTTTCCAAATCCTAGTAAAATCGTAAAATTCGGCCGGTTATCTTCGCATAAGCACCTCTTTTTCGCCCGGCACTAAAAGGGTTAAAGTAACGCAACGTTATCAAATCGGCAGGAACTTATTCCTCGACCTAATATAAATCCTCCCTTGGCCTCGTCGCCGATATTCCGCCTCCTGTCGATTTACATCTCGGATTTTTCCACTCTCGTTCTTTCGACGGCCCTTATCGGCCCTTTCATTCGCCGACCGCACCTACGGCTCCGTTATTACGCGCATTGCGTATTTAATGGGGACTGCCGATTAGATTACTGTAAAAGCTCCGGATTATCGCTGAAGAGCTGACATCTGTCCGGACCACTCTTCCCTCTGCATCGATTACA
Source organism: Orussus abietinus (assembly GCF_000612105.2). NCBI lineage: Eukaryota > Metazoa > Arthropoda > Insecta > Hymenoptera > Orussidae > Orussus > Orussus abietinus. The sequence goes on from NW_019394256.1 coordinate 755,350, forward strand.
GTTTCTCCGTATGTGCTAAAGGTTTTTCGTGAGCGCTTTTCGAAATACTTTGTTGAATTAAAGTCATGTGCAAAGTGGTATCTGAGAAGTGAATCGTACATGAAACTTTTCTGCAAACTTGATCTACCCAATCGTTCGGAACTTTGCCACATGAACGTGGAGACCTAACGAAGGTACCCATGAAAATTAATTTTTTTATCACTTTTCCAAAATGTCTGTACACACATTTTTTAAATATTAAAATTTTAAGGGAGTCTGGACCTCCCCCAAAGCCTTTATATTTATGTGGCAAAGTTTGAAATGATTCGGTACACCCAATTCGGAGAAAAGTTTCATAAACGAGACCTCTCTGACGCCAGATTCACATCGCCTTAAATAATTGATGAATCTACGGTAGGCATTTATTTTTATACTTAAATAAAGATATTCTAGGAAGTCAGCGTTCAACGTGAACTTCCTAGTAAATACAAAAACAAGAAGATATTAAGCTTTAACTTCACTCTTCACTCTTCTCATTCAGTTAGCCCAGAGGGTCTTCGATTAATCACTAAGGGGTAATTACGTTTTATAACATCAGAAAAATCGAAAATATGTTCATTTGTTTTCCGAAAGTATATGCATGAATCACCCCCTTAAAGTGTTTAATGGCAGATAAAAAAAAATACGTGTCGCTTAGTTTTTAGTCTACTATAACATATTATAAAAGAAATGAAATCGGAGAGATCGACTTGGGATACCTTCCTTGTTAGATGATCGCGAGTCATGTGTCAAAGTTTCGGAGAGTTTGGTCGAATGGCCTTAAAAAAAAAGTGTTGTATTCGAATCGACTGACTTGAGGGGGTTTCACTTCACCTTAAGGTTCACCTTAACCAAAATGGCATCGAGTTCTTTCGATCAATATAAAATTATCGAAGGCTCTGATATAAGAAACGAAAGGGTCAGGACAATTTTACGACAATTTAGAACACTCTGGTAATCGATAAACTCGCATTTGAACGGGATAAAGGCAAAAAAAGTGTTGTATGCGCTTCTATGCCAAAACGATGGGAATACACGGTCTCGGAGTGAAAATTTAATTGACCTGTAAATCACAGATGGCGCAGGGGGTCCCTCTGCAGTCAATTAGGGCCCCAGAAAGCATGAATCCAGAGGATTTCTGGAGTTTTACTTCGATTTCTTTATAATTATTATACGAAAACGACAGGTGGAGTATGCCATTTGGTACAATACCCAATATAATTCGATACAGCTGTCGATATAAAAACGAACGTCGCCAGCGTAGGCATTTAGAAAAATCTTCTTTATCGACGTCGATCAAGTTCCTCGACGTGTTTCACTTCACCTTAACGGGCACTTCAACCTCGGGGTTGTGAATATTTTTCACGGCCAGTCCTGCGGCGAGGAGCGAGCCGATTTGGTGGGAATCTCGGAGAGCCGTTGGGGCACTTCTCGGGGCCGAAGGGATCGGAGTTTCGGACAGGAATTATCGGCAAGGTGAAAAGGAATCGGCCCGGAGGAAGATCGAAAACGTCGACTCGTCGGCGAGCATGCACTCGATCGATAATCACCAGCAAGTGGCCCTGGCCAAAGGGGTGCTGGATACATCTGCGAGGTATCATCAGCATCGTATACAAAAGAGCGATCCATCATCTCCGGGCAATCCGAGTTCGAAATTGGTCGATCGGGTTCTCAACCCGAAGAGCTCTTGCCCGGGTCTACGTGCGATTATAATGGAGATTAAGACGGGCGTAAATAAGACGTTTTGCCCGGCCTGGCCTATAAATACCCCGGCTGCAAAAGCTCTGAAAGGTGCCTCCGCAAATCCCTATGATTCTCATGGGGGCGGATTTCCTTTTCACAATGCGTCATACGTTGGGGGGTGCTTTATAACGAACGTCATCGCGAAGGCGTGTGCGATATTCGGGGGATTTTTTATTTTCATAATCGCGGTCATCAGGGAAGCGCAATTACCGTTGGGTAAATAGGATAGGATATTCCTAGGAGCTGTGCGCTCGGAAATGAAGGAAAACGATTTCGTTGTTTAAGAAGATTGCCTTTGGTTTCGTATGATAAACAACGGGACGATTCGATAACAAATGACGGTCGGCAAAATTGCGGCAACGTTTTCGGGATTTCCAGCTGATTTTCACGTGATTTCGAGCATTGAATTCCACGTTGCCCTTCTATGAGAACCAATTGCCTGTGGTTTCATATGATAAACAACAATACCATTCAGTAACAAATGACGGTCGGCAAAATTGTGGCAACGTTTGCGGGATTTCCAGCTAATTTTCACGTGATTTCCAGCATTAAAATCCATGATTTCCTAAGTGAATACCACCTCGCGTTGATTTCATGAGATAAACAACAATTTGACTCGATAAGAACTGGCGATTAGCATTAAGATTTCTGTAGTTTCGGCGATTTCGACTTTCTGCTTACGATTCTCTTTGTACCGGATCATCTCCCACTGATTTCGAATGATTCCGAACGAGTATTTCTATGCATTAGGTTGTACAACATGACTCCCTGAAATTGTTTAAAACTATTGGCAACGATAAAACTCGTTAAGAGTCATCCGAAATCAATGAGAAATTATTTCATGCGAATGATATGACAAACAGAAGAGTATGAAGAAATTGCTGTGATCGTTAGAGGTCGACCGAATAAGTATTACAAAGATTTCAATACCGAACATCACTTACTACTGGATTACCCTGTTTTCACTTGAAATCAAAGGCTCCCAAAAGACACCGTTTTGTCCGATTTCCGGGTGACTAGCCCCTCGCTTTTACGCAATATAATAGAAAAAGCTGAAAGGACGAGGTCTCCACCTGGTCCTAACGTAACGTTATTGGAAGCTTCGGGGAAGGGACGAAATTCGTCGGTTGTTTCGATGCAAATCCTGCGAAAGGATTAGGCCGCGTCAGCGGCATGACTGAACGGCGAGGTAATCGCCGCGGCCGCTCTAATATTTCGAATAGTTCGCATTTACAATGGGCTTTGCCGGCGGGAAAAGCGAGAGGCGAAGGGGCGGATTTTCGAGGGGGTAGGACATCCATCACGCGGTGTCAACGTGATTGTCTTCCGCGGCCAATACCGCGGAAAAGTATTGTCCCGAAAAACAGCCCCTGGCGACCTTCTTTCTCGCATGGCCGCTGCGTTTTTCCGCGCGAACGCGTCGACGTTTTCGAGATTTTCCGGGGTTCCGGGAAGTGGGAAATTCTGGAAAAATTCGGCGCCGAGGGGGGTCCTTTTGGCCCCGTTTCCAACCCTGGTTATGGGGACAGCTCCAATTCGGTCCGGAATTTATCCGCGCGCGGTGGCGTCCGCCTTCGTCATTGTGTCGTATTCAAATGAGCCTTCTAATGTATTTAGCCTGAATGCCACGTGTGACGAAACCCCCGGCAAGTCGTTAAAGACGCATTTTGACGGGCCGCTCCAATTTAAGAAAGCGCTACCTTCCCCTTCTGTAATCAGGGACCAATGTCCCGCAGGATCATCCCTGGTCCTGGTCCTGATCCCGGCCCTCCTCGCTTCCAAAGATGTCGTTTCGAATTACGGTTTTTCTATTAGATTGGGCTGCTCCCTGGCTCAATTTGCGTTATTACAATACAGCCATTACGTTGCCGTTCAATTTAGACGGAAGACGAATTACCAATCGACACTTTGCGCGGCGGTGTTCCTACACCTTGTATTACATAAATTAAAACTCAGGATGTTCTACCATTGAGTAGGAATGAGACAGACACCATCTATCAAATCCTTGGATTTTTCGTCGTTTTTTAAATGCTAAAACCTAGATGATAAATGCAAGCGTCCATTTCTCATATAGGAATTCATCAGAAATAATTGCACTGATTAGTAAGCATGTACTGGGGCCATTTGAGCGATCTTATCACATGCTGCCAAAATTCCAAGTTTTCCACAATTTTTCATAATTAACCCTTTCGTTACCTTGAACGAGATATCTCGCGACCCAATACTGGCCGATTAACGCTTTTGACGAGATATCTCGCGACCCGATACTGGCCGATTAACGCGTTTGACGAGATATCTCGCGATCCGGTAGTGGTGGATTAACGCTTTTTACGATAATCTAGCTTTCTAGCACCAATATTTTGACATTCTAGATGAATATATTCTATAACTAATTCTATTCGTATAGCTAAAAGGAAGAAATAAATACAGTTTCAACTTCAATGTTTGTCAACATAATGCTCAAGACATACCATAAGCGACATAAAAACTCAAAGGCAGAACACAAAATAATTTGTCTAGAATGTCAAAATATTAGTGCTAGGAAGCTAGATTATCGTCAAAAGCGTTAATCCGCTACTACCGGATCGCGAGATATCTCGTCAAAGGCGTTGATCGGCTACTTTCGGGTCGCGAGATATCTCGTCAAAAGCGTTGATCGGCCAGTATCGGGTCGCGAAACATCTCATCAAAAGCGTTAATCGGCCAGTATTGGGTCGCGAGATATCTCGTCCAAGGTAACGAAAGGGTTAAGAGTCCATTTCCCCTCAGATACAATCGATTCACCGTGTAATGTTGTTTTCTTACTCTGTCTTTTTTACTAATTCTCTTAACAAGTCGCGAAACGAAATAAACAAATATACGATAGGGCTAACGAAATACAGATGCTCACTTAAATTAGAATTTTACGAATAAGAAAATATAAGTCTCTATAAATTTGACTGGCCTCAATCCAGGGGATTCACTGCACTCGATGCGGACGAGGAGTTTGTGTATCCCGTCGCAGGAGGATGAAAGGGTGGTCACGTATGGGCAGCAACAAACGTTCGTCTCTTATGCTCCATCCTGGAACCCTTGGACTGCTCAGTCCTTCCTAACGATGCGCACCGGACGAAGGTTGTCGGTAGAGAGAGCGAACGCTGGCCTTCCGATACCACCGAAATCGTAGCACCGAAGAGATTACTCGAACAACCCGGTAGAGGCCTCACAGATCGGTTACATGCGATTGCGCGTATATTCAAACATGAAAATTACGCTACAACCGTAATTAATATAATTGCCGATTGATATCTGTATCTTCCTATGTCCGATACATTAAATTTCCAAGTTTCTCTCCATTTCTTGAATATTGGGTATTTAGAAAGGATTACGTTGATTATTACAGGCGGGTTACATACGCAATTGCACAGGGGTATCATCTGTACTAATCAGCAATGCCTTCCAAATTTTGCCCTATTTTTCGATGTTAATATACAATTAATATTCAAGAGTTCATTCTTCATACAGGGATACATTCCGATTTTATTTAATAATAACTATCTAATTGTAGGTAGTACCCGTACCTCCCGACCTACGATGCATCCAATGCACGTGGCAGAAAATACGAATCTAATTTATCTCCGTAATCGTTAGCGCAATTTTTGTCCTTGTCCACATTATGCGCGACTAATTACCGGAGCACCGTGTGTTATTATAAATAGCCTATCGTTACGGGGATACCCACACGCGTGGTGTCCGTAATAGCGTGCCATCGAATAAATAAAACAGACAACCCAGAGGGTGGAACTCGATTATGCGCCCGCCATCGTCCTTTCGTCCCCTTGCCGTAGTTTAACCGAGTTTACCTGTAAGTTCATCCCTGTATCTTTGACCCCGAGTCGAATAATGCCTTACGTCCTCTTAAACCTCCTAATCTTCCACACATTCCTCCAACTAGTTACCATTCTACCTCACCGAACAGTCCACGGTAATTCTCTTCATTGCTGAACTTAAGGGGATATGAAAGTGGCATCTTAGGTATAAATTGTTCATAAAGCTTTTCTCCGAATTGGGTGTACCAATTTGCTTCAAATTTCACCACATGAATAAAAAGACCTTGAGGTAGGTCCTGAAACTCGCAAAACTTCATTTCTTATTAAAATTGTTCGAAATGGTTTCACATTTTTTGAAAGAAATGAAATTTCACGAGCATCGCGTGCTTCCTTAGGGTTTCTATAATCACGTGTTAAAGTTTCAAATTATTCGGTGTACCCGGTTCGGAGAAAAAATTGTATAAATATTTTGACATTTTATATATACGAATGTAACATTCATATTTACATAAATAGCAAGTAAATAGTATTTGAATGTAAGAAATTCAAGGAATACATATATACATTTTTTTTCTTAATCGAATGTTATCTATGGTGTTTGTCGTAACATGATTGACAGTCCAGAGATTAATATTTAAACGTAAAAAGTACAAAGGTTACATTTTTTGGAACCTAAATTTAAGCTATACGATATCGAGTGATTGAGAAGTGGCTCAAAAATGACTATTGCAATGTAATAGATATAAAGATTTTACTTTTCTTTAATGCAAGGATAGGATATATGGTATTTAATTGTTAAGAAATTGTCCAGAAACGAATACTTGAATATAACGCAACGCCTTATTTTTTTTTTTTTTAATCTAAACGTAGGATGCGTTATCGAATTACCGAAGAGTGTTCCAGAAATAAATAATCAGAACGTAAGAAATGCAAGAATTTCGGGAATCTAAGAATATCTTATAATTTAATAATAGGTTGTATAATGTCGAATGATCGAGGAATCGTCCAGAATGGACAGGGTCGATAGATAGCCTTTGGAGTCATTTAATCAGCGTGTTCGGGATATATCCTTGGGGAAGAAAATGAGTCGGCGAGTTCGTCCCGGTGGTTGAAATATTCGAGGAGAGAGACGGAGTTCGCGAGATGGATGGGAGAGAAGCACGCAGGAGAGAGAAGGGGCTAGGGGAGGATTACGGTGGATCGGGTGTATAAAATCGTGGCCATTGTATGCGGCACAATGGCCATCGATAGGGATTGGTCCATCGGGGACCGGAACGGGGATGCTGGGATAAGGGCGGTACGCACGGAGACGCGCGGCGTTATCGCATCCTGGACCACGAAACGGATGCAGGTGGTTCGAGGATTAGATCGCCCGAGTATCGAGGAGGTGGAATCTCGTTCGAGTGAACTTCCAGGACGACGTTGACCACCGGTCGAACCGGCGCAGGCGCGAGAAACGGTGCCAAGCAGCCATTCGATACTTGGAAGGAAACGACGAAGCTTCGTTCGAGATTGGAGGACTAGGACAAACCAAAACAAATATTATCCAATTATCTGGAGAAAGGGTTAAGAATGGTCCTAGAATCGGTATAAGAGCTCCATAGCTCTAGGAATGAGGTGTTCTAATTTGTTGCGCTGGTTAGGTCATTCCAAAGTGCCATTGTTCCAGGCGGGAGGTTTACAAAAGAGGAGCAAACCGTTTCGTTGAATCCTCGATATAAGAACGCGAAACGGTGCCAAGCAGCCATTCGATACTTGGAAGGAAACGACGAAGCTTACTAAAAGCTAAATAAAAGAAAAAGCTAAATAAAAGAACGTGAATAAAATGCTTGGGCTGTAAGGTAAAATGTTCTAGATTCCTTCCAGACTGACCTGCACTTTTTATCAATCCCAATAAATATTTCTTCGAGAAGGATGTAGAGGAAATAAGTCAAACGATAACATCCAACTTTGAGAAAAAGGTGTCATGAACCATTTTAGACATTTAATCATGGAATTATTAAAATCTCCAATGGTCCCTTCCCATCCAATACTCTTCTTAAGCAATCCCGACAAATCTTTGTCGAAGACACACAAGACATACAAGAAAGCCAAATAAACGGTGCCATCCAATCGTGGAAAAAGAGTGTTACGAAGCGCCGTAGGAGGCCAACAAGAGCGTCGTCGTGCGGCCCATCGGGCGATTCTTTCCGCGCGGCCGGGCCGCAGGGCTCTCGGAGCGCCTCGCGGCTCGGCGGGCCTTCTGACGCGTGTCCGACGCCGATGCACCTAGTGGCCGCGAAACGTGAAAAATCCACCGGGTCGGCCCCTCCGTCGCCCCCGTTCTCTTTTTCGCTCTCGTCCTACCGACGTTCACAACGGCGGGCAAACAATGCGGCGGTCTACGTAACACAGCTCGCCAATGCAAACACGGCGCGACGCGGCCGGGAACGGCGGACGAACAATGCGTATCACACGGTGGCCTGGCTGAAAATGCACGCCGGACTCGCATCCGATGTTGAAAAAAGACCGGGTGGAAAAACGGGGTGGGACCGAGGAGGCGGGAAATCTCGACCACGAGGATGCACCTCGAATCGCCCGAAATCGTCCTCTCTTCCTTGCACATCGTTAAGGTGAAGTGAAACCCCCTTCAAATCAGTCGATTCGAATACAACACTTTTTTTTAAGGGTATTAGACCAAACTGTCCGAAACTTTGACACGTCACTCCTGATCATCTAAGAATTGTCCTGACGCATTCAAAATTTGGATTTTTTTTTTTAATTTTTTAACTCAGCCCAGACCAGAACCAAAATGGCGTCGAGCTCTCATATTTCGATCAATATACAATTATCGAGGGCTCTGATATGAGAATCGAAAGGGTCAGGACAATTTTACGACAATTTAGAACACTCTGGCAATCGATAAACTCGCATTTGAACAGGATAAAGGCAAAAAAAGTGTTGTATGCGCTTCTATGCTAAAACGATGGCAATACGAGGTCTCGGAGTGAAAATTTAATTGGCCTGGAAATCACAGATGGCGCAGGGGGTCCCTCTGCTGTCAATTAGGGCCCCAGAAAGAATGAATCCAGAGGATTTCTGGAGTTTTACTTCGATTTCTTTATAGTTATCGTATCCTTTATAGTATCCGAATTTTCCTATACACGTGTACCACCCATACACGTCCTGACGTACCCCAACATGAATACACCTCTCCTAGGTGTACCCCACACTGAATACACAAAACATGTATAAATTTATCCCCCCTGCGATAAAAGCCCTCCGAAATTATACACTCGTACCCGCTTACAAGTCTCCGCCTTCATGCCTCATACACGTTATACACATACTTTACGCGGATCCCATTGTACTCGGCGCGAAATTCTGTGGAGTTCTTTGCCACCAAAATCCTGAGTACAAATGTCAAAGTATTGTAAAAAAAATCGATTGCGCGTATTTTTAAGAGAGCGTCGTCAACCGGAGGGAGCGGGAGTCTCTTTGGGTTCCGGCTTGTCGTAGGTCAAGGGATCAGCTGTGGTCAACCGTCGGCGTCCCTGGCGGCCGCGGGGGCGGAGGGACCCTCTCTACGGATGTGGGTCAGCGGGCCTACGAGGGCAGTCGAGGGGTTGACCGGTCAAAAGAGGAGCCAGGGGGACCCCCGAGTCCACTTCCCTGACCCCCGATTGGTCATCCTCGAATCTCGTCTACGACAAGATAATCGCGCAGCCGACGCCGGCCGGAGTGCTCTCGTTTCTTTCCGCCTCTCGGCCCGCTTACTTAACCCATTCGCATCGGGAAACGAAAATTCTCGTTTTTAAAAGATAACCGTTGAAAATAGCCCGATGCGAATGTGTTAAGATACTATGAAAGGCGCTGGGAAATTTAATCGAGGTCGATTAATTAAAATTCATCTATACCCTGTTGGTGGTAACGCCATTTTCAATACATTAGCCGTGGTAATATTAGCCGTCGCGTCCCGTTAACGACATTTATATTTATGTTCAAGTCTTTTACGGCCTACGTTGAGAATTATACGAACCGAAGCGTTCCATATGTCATTTCGGTAGAGTAATGATAAAAAGATCGACGTAAAACTGCCGAAATACCGTGAATTCATGACTGCTCATATTCTGACGGACCAACGTCGCCATCTGTGGCGCTTAGCTGCAACTAAATCATTGCTCTAAAAACAAGCATTAGCCCCGGGACAAGCCAACATTCTCTCGCAATCGTCGGTGAAAGTATTTTCCATATTTTCCCATCTGACTCTGTAATATTCCATATCTACGGTATTCTAAATTGTTCGAGCTAGGTCCTGAAACTCTTGATTTTCGATCCTAAGCCTCCAAGAAGCGTGGGACATCGAAAACGTGCGCGGACGACGCCATGTTGGTTCTAGTCTATGATGAGTAGATACATTTTTTAATGAGATATGAAATTCCATGAGTTTCAGGACCTACTTCAGGGCCAACTTGTTCACGTGGTAAGATTTGAAACGAATCGGTACACCCAATTCGGGGAATACTTTCCCCAACGATTTGACTTCGCAGATACATGTAGGCTGACTCTTAACGTCCTGTCCACGTGTGAGTTCCTGTCAACCACGTGTGTGCATTGCCTTACTATCCGGCGATTACCTTCCAGCTCTTGGTTCCTCGGCTCGGCCGATTATTCCGACACGGCCTGGCTTAAATCCCACTCTTCGCACAAATTGGACCACTTTCAGCTTTTCCCGTTTTCTTCGCCAAGTGACGAAAGACCCCTGCAGATAACTGCCCCGCTCCGTTCCTACGGCGCATTGTTTCGTAAACGCACGATAAACCATGCCGATCGATGAAATTCTATCGGACAGTCCGCGGTTTTAGTGGGCACCAGGGGTCTGCTGAAGTTCGCTCCGAAGTATCGCCGAGCTCGACATATGGGGACTGAAACAGGCGTAATGAAGCCCAGGTACAGGATGTACCTGAATTGTATCGAATTGCGCTCTCCCTTTGCACGGTTTTTACATCCTTGGGGTTTAGTTTCGGATAACGAGCTCTTATGATGTGACATTCGGGGCACCGAGGATATGTTGGTTTCATTGTATTTTACATCCATTTTACAGGTTTTTACATTCTTGGGGTTTAGTTTCGGGTAATGAGCTCTTATGATTCGGGGCACCGAGGAAAAGTTGCGGAATAGGCGACAGGTCTGAAAAGGGATATGGCGTGCAATTACGGAAACAAGGAATAAGTTACAAGTAGTACTTGCGTAAATTGTAGTCACTGTAAAATTGTATTACAATTACGGAAACAAGGAATAACTTACAAATCGTGCCTGGGTAAATTGCCGCCACTGTAAAATCGTATGTCGTGCAATTACGGAAACAAGGAATAACTTACAAGTAATACTTGCGTAAATTGTAATCACTGTAAAATTGTATTACAATTACAGAAAGATGGAATAATGTACAAGTCGTAAGTGGGTATATTGTTGTATATCGAATCCCTTCGAGGGAGTAATACCTATTTCACATTAATATTATTTTTTTATCAGGGTATGAAAGTAGTCACCCTCGAATTTTGTTTCTAAAAATGATATACATACAAGTTGGTAGCCTGATACTTTCCAGGAAAAAGAACAATGCATTATAGACGGCCTATTTATAGACCATGTAATATTTGATACAATATACATCCAATTTTATTTCATGTTTATTGTCTCAGAGTTCTTTAAACTTTTTCGAGGGATATCGCGAGGAATCGACAATCGTTGGTGGCAACTCTCCTGTTATCTTTTTCTAAAAGAACTTATGTGAACATTGTATAAGTACCGAATCGGTTGATACTAATTACATCTTTGCGTTCCTTTTCAGTTAAAGTAGGGAATGAGAAATCATTAAAATAAGAATGATAGAAATTGTTTAAATATATTTTGAGGATCAAAGAGATTCCACGTTGTCTGGAATATTTATAAAATTCATATACTTTTACTGTATAAAGTTGTAGGGAAATTATAAATTTGCTGTCTTACCCATGAATTAATACACATTTATTATAAATTACTAAATAAATGTATAATATTATACCGCCGCGCCATAATGTTACAAAGTTATATAGGAAGCTCGGCATAATTATGTACTACATTTAACCCATATGTTATAAAGGAATCTAAAAAACGTTATAAAATTAGGATAGCATGTCTAATTAAAACTTTTAACAATAACGTTATAATATTTCGATATTGTTTAATAGTGTACGTAAACATCCATACACATCTTCCCTGTCTTTACGAATTAAGTGGTTCCTAGCGACCGTTCGTAAACAGATAATACGTCGTAAATAGTAAAGTTCGCCTCCCACCATTTACAATAAATTTTTCCAATAAAAAAGAGCTGCCTGCATATTTCTACGGTAACAAGGGTGGGGTGCGATTATTGAGACAAGTGCATCACAAATACTTTGTGCACTGATAAGAATCGATGGAAATTTACATAAATTTTTACATACCTCATAACTGAAGGTTTAGATAGAGAAACGTAAAATGGAAAAATTACAAATTAGGAACACGTAACATTGAATATTAACCGTACTAGCGCATTTTTACTTGATTTAGATGTAATATTACATAACAGTTTTCATTAACTTAACTTTGATGCCGAATGCGATATTACAGAGACATTGTAATTTTACTGCAATTTATTATGGGATCAAAATAACCAATGATTGAGTATGTCAATTTACATGGGCATTTTTATAAAGGTGGAGGCGATGGAACTGCTAAATCTTTTATCATTTATTCGTTCACCGGCCATCTGATGGTCAACTAATATTAAACTTCATCTAGGAAACTTCCTGATGCAATTTTACTTAAATTAGATGTAATATTACATTATAGCTTTCTTTGACTTAAATTAGATGCCGAATACGATATTATAGAGGCATTGTAATTTTACTGCAATTTATTATGGGATCAAAATAACCAATGATTGAGTATGTCAATTTACATGGGCATTTTTATAAAGGTGGAGGCGATGGAACTGCTAAATCTTTTATCATTTATTCGTTCACCGGCCATCTGATGGTCAACTAATATTGAACTCCCTCTAGGAAACTTCCTGGTTTCTGGTGGACAAGCCACGGAATGTCGTTCTTTGGCTAAGGCGATAAATAGAAAGGCGTTAGAGGCCCGGGGCTCCTCGCTTCCGAGTTCCCGGGTCTTTCTCCAGCCTCGTAGTAGAGGGCCGAGGGCGGATCGGGCGAAAATGTACGATGGCTCGAGACAAATGACTCGAAAGAAGCCAAAGGTCCAAAGAAGCCTCCTCCTCGAGGCTTTTTCCTAAAAATCCATTTCACGCTGGATCTCGGATGGACCTTTTTTCCTCCTCGTTGCGATGCAGACCCGTGATCCGTTTTCCATTTGCCGCCGAGGAAGACATCGATAATTTCGCGATCTCGAGACCGTGACTCCGCGGCTCGTCGTTGTACCTATACATTGCACCTTCGTAGCCGTCGACGTCGTCAAAGTGACCGAAGATGTAGAACTTTGGTCGAAATATCAGATTTTAGGCGGCTTAATTCCCGATATTTGAAAACCATTACAAACGTTAAATAACATTTATTCCAAAAAGTCGTTATCGTCGTGAAAATAACCCAGGAGGTACAGCTTCGTTCGAGATATCCGACATTCACGTAGATTGGAAAAACATTACAAGCGTTAAATTACATTTATTCCAAAACGTCATTCGCTATACCATACGCCGAAATATTCGGAAATTCTCACTTAACAATTTCTTCGTACTTCTCCTTTTGACCAGGTACCAAAATGTGAAGCGTGAGCATCCTCTGTGCATAATGCTGATCCTGTCGCCCCAGGTACAAATCAGATAACTAAAAAGCACGGATCATTGGATTGCATGGAATGCACAAATTTAAAGATGTGCACGAGGAGCTATTCGCTTGGAAATTAGCCAAAGGATGTCCTTTGAGAACCTATTGTCATTGATTTCACTTGATAAGCAACAATGCAATTCAGAAGTGAAAATATCTCCGTAACAGTTTGTAGATTTCTAAAGATTTTCAGTGATTTCTAACATTCTGCTTACGATTTCCTTGGTATCAAACAATCTCCCACTGATTTAACATTATTGTTACCCAGCTTTATCGGTCTTGCTAGTTTCAAATGATTTCAACGCGTTACCTTGCACGACAATGTAGACAATTACTGCCAACACTAAAACGCAAGGTTTCGTGGGTAAATGACTCTTCTCGTTTCCCTAAAAATGTCTACACAAGTTTCTTGATACATTCATACATTCGCGTACATGTCATATTTATTGTTCAAGTCCTCGTACAAGAAATTCTCTCGGTACATATATGATCCCCGAAAACCCAGCGATACCTCGAATTCCTTGAAAACGTATATTTACGTGGACAAAGTATTTTCATATATAATACATTAATTTCAGGAATTTAATGGCGCTTCCCTGACATCGAAGATTCGTTTCCTCGATGACGTGAATTTTTGCGACCAGGTTTCTGCCGATTCGTTAACCAAACTTCGAAGCAGATAGCCGTAAAAACATGAAGACATCACGCGAAAGAAATATTTAAATTGAACACCTAAACAACGAATGGGGAAAAATTCCGTCAATTGGAATACTATCATCCGTTACGGATAACGCAACTGTGCGTCAAAAGATTACACCGTACAGAATATGGCAACTACTAGGTACATGTAACCGGCTCGAGCCTCATCGTTAATACGTTTTTTTTATAACTATATTGTTTTTTAACTATATTATTTAACTATATTGTTTTGTATATTTTTTGCATAACTATATATTGTAACAATTTTACAAAATCAAGAACTCCAACGAGCCAACTAACATTAATACATTCGCGACCGCTGACGTGAACTCACGTCTTTTCAAGTTCTATTCCTGGTTGCCGCTGACGTTAATTCACGTCATTTTAAATTCTATTCCTGATTGCCGCTGACGTGAATCACGTCCATGACGATATGCGATACAAGTTTGCGGCAACCAGTTTCAGAATTTCATTATTTTCGCCGGTACTCAGTATTTAAAACGGAAAGAATGTGCCTGTCGCAAATGTGGTAAACTTCCCAGCAACGATTCCTTTCTCATTCCCGACCGCTCAAAAGGGGTATTTTTACATGAAAACGTTTAATATCGCTTCGCCAATACTCGAGGTTCGTTCCAGATGAAGTCAATTTTTAGTGCCAAATTTTTGAGAATTCATTTACATCATACGGCGCCGAGTGTCCGATCTTAATGGGTGGAAAACGCGACCGAGCCGTTAAAAAATGTATATAAACGCCCAAAGGAGTATTTTCTCACGAAAACGTATAATATCGCTTCGTCAATACCCGAGATTCGTTCCAGATGAAGTCAATTTTCAGTGCCAAATTTTTGAGAATTCATTTACATCATACGGCGCCGAGTGTCCGATCTTAATGGGTGGAAAACGCGACCGAGCCGTTAAAAACTTGATATAAACGCCCAAAGTAGTATTTTCCCACGAAAACGTACAATATCGCTTCGCCAATACTCGAGATTCGTTCCAGATGAAGTCAATTTTCAGTGCCAAATTTTTGAGAATTCATTTACATCATACGGCGCCAAGTGTCCGATCTTAATGGGGGGAAAACGCGACCAAGCCGTTGAAAAGTTGATATAAACGCCCAAAGGAGTATTTTCCCAAAAAAACGTTAAATATCGCTTCGCCAATACTCAAGGTTCACTTCATACAAAGTAAATTTCAAGCGATTAGAATTCAATGTATTCACTCTCTGAATCCTGTGCGAGGCGTCCAATCCGCATGACTGTCCAACGCGACCATTCGGTTAAAAAGTAGAAACAAACCCAAGAAAATGAAACCTTCAAACTCTCTAAACTCAGAAAATATCAGGAATTCCGACTTGCCGACATAGTACAAGTTTCTCCACATACAGGAGTTTCTCTCAACCATGTCCCATAAAAGGCCTCAGCATCGGTTCCATTCTCAGTGGCGCCCCCTAAAAGGGTATCTTGACACGAAGACTTCCATTTTACATCCATCCGAGGTCTAATCCACGTCGAAGTGATCATTCTACTCAGAAGTGCAGTCGCCAGGTCGAGCCACCCCGAGTGGCGATTCCCTCGGGAGATCTGGGAGTCGGAGACAAACCCGCAGCCGGCGAAGAAGACGCCGTGGATGCTGGTAGCCGTACAGAGTGCGCACACCGAGGTGGAAGCGTGGGGGAAGTACTGTGAAGAGGGGGGCGGGGGGGGGCACGGAGGAAAGAAACACAGTAGACGTAGGAGAAGAAAGGGATGGAGAGAGGGTAAGTTGCGCGCGTCCGCGCGCAGGGGCGCAGAGGGAGAAAGAAAGAGATAGAGGGAGAGAGAGAGAAGGAAAAGCGGTGGCGGTGCCTGCGGAAGAAATAAGTGTGCGCGATGTGTAATGCCAATGGCGACGACGGGGGAAGGGAAGGGGAGGGGAAAACTCGGGGAGAGAAAAGACATAAAGACAGAGGGAGAGAGAGAGAGAGAGAGAAAGAACGAGCGGCAGAAGTCGAGAGGTAAGCAAAGATATATGCCCGAAGCAGCGTGTTGGTTCATCGTACGTATATCGGTATGTCGGGCATCGGGGTGTTCGTCCACCGTTCGTACATCGGAGAGGGTAAACGGGCGAGGGGAGAGGAGAGAGAGGAGAGCCGAGAGGAGAACGCTCGCGTCCTCGGATACGTCCGTAAGTATGCAGAAGTGCGCATGGAAATACGCATTCGCGGGTGCAGAAGTAAGTAGGGGGAGAAATATGCGCATACCCGCGCACGGAGGTAAGCGAAGAACGGGCAAGAGGGAGAGGGAGAGAAAAAGGACGTGCCCCTAGGCGTCGCTCTTGCGCCGTTGCGCCCTCTCTCGGAGGCGATCGATTCGAACGCCGGCGACATTCTTCGGGTTGTTCGTAGAGACGGAAGAAGTCGCGAGGAAAAAGGGAAAAAAGCGGTCGCCCGGCTCGGCGGGCCCGGTTCCCAGTCGAACCGTCGCGCTGCCGCGCGCGGCGGGGAGTGCCTCGGCGGCGGCGCCGCCGGGGGGGGACGGCGAGCGGCCGGCCGCGGAGTGGGGGGCGCGCGCCGTGGTGGGGGTAGTCGGGAGGGGATCCGCCGCGGAGGCCGCGCGGCGCGGCCAGAGGGGCGGGAGCGCCCACCTCGGGAGGGCGCCCGCCTGACGGTCCGCCAACCGCCAGCCGGGCGGCGGGGCGGACGCCGCCAATCGGCGGCCCGAGTGCCGCGCGCAGCTCCGCCCAGCCTCCCCTCGCTAGGGCTCCCACCGATGTTTTTATTTATTACATCTGTGACTGGGTAGGGAAATACTCCCAACTCGACCGAGAGCGTTTGCCACTTTGAGAAGGAGCGACGTGCGTTCCTGCGTTACGGGTGCCGCCGCCGCCGCCGCCGCCGCCGCCGCCGCCGCCGCCGTCGTGCCCGTCGTCGCCGTCCCGGGCAGCGAGACCGTTCCGCCGCGTCGAGTATCTCCCCGGGAGTCCGCGGTTCCAGAGCCAGTGTCCCGGAATGGACCCGAGAGGCAGCCTGTGACTCGGCGCCCCGACAGAGAGCCGGCCGCAGCGCAGCAGACCCGGGGTGACGGCGCGGGATGCGCTAGGACGCGCCCTCGCCGAAGGGAATCCACGGAGCCATCCGAGTCGGGAGCGGACGCGCTCGGCCCATGGACCACGGAGCGATGGATAGTTCATCCGACCACAGCAGCCGCGCCAGCCCCGTCACCGGCAGCCCCAAACACCCCCACAGTCCCAGCGTGCAGCAGAGCCAGCAACAGCAGCTGCACCAGCAGCCGCCCCCGTCCCACCAGCAGCAGGCCCACGCCCGGGAGCAGATCCGCGAGCAGCATCAGCACCGCCGAGTCCCGACCCCTGGCTCGCCCACGCGGGGCTCGCCGCCCCAGGGGTTGCCCCTGAGTCCGCCGCCCTTGTCGGCCGGGGCCGGACCCGGGGCGCCCCCGGGCATGGTCCCCAGGATGCCCGGACTCCCGCCGCCCGGGCTGGGCCTGCTGGGCCAGCTCGGCGGCATGCTCGGCGGCCACCACGGCTCGCCCTTGGAACTCATGGCGGCCCATCACGCCGTCCTGCCCCCCAGGTCCTACAACAGCCCGCCGCCCATCAGCTCCACCGACCCCACCGCCAACGAGTGCAAGCTCGTCGACTATCGCGGGCAGAAGGTCGCCGCCTTCATCATCGCCGGCGACACCATGCTCTGTCTGCCCCAGGCCTTCGAGCTCTTCCTCAAACACCTCGTCGGCGGACTCCACACCGTTTACACCAAGCTCAAGAGACTCGATATCGTGCCCCTCGTGTGTAATGTGGAGCAGGTCAGGATCCTTAGGGGTCTCGGTGCCATTCAGCCCGGCGTCAACCGATGCAAGTTGCTCAGCTGCAAGGACTTCGACGTCCTCTACAGGGACTGCACCACGGCCAGGTAGGTGGATTGCGATTCGTCTCGAGAGGGTCGATCCTCCGGCCAGGATGGAAAACTCTTCCCGGGTGCGGTTTACGTTGTCCCGCGGTACCTGGGCCAGTCGAGGAAAGGAGACCTCTATTTTTATCGAGCCTCCGAACTCCTGGAGCTCGATATCGATAAACCCAATTCCTTGAAGGTGTCGCGTCGGGTTTGACGATCATCGTTATCGCGATGTTCGATTAGCTCGCGAGGAAAGAATTCTTGCGTTGAATTCTATACCTAAGAAGCCGGAAAGTGATCAACCACGGCGTACGTTGTTAATCCTGATTCGCTTCGTTGAAAAGGGTTCGTTTCTTATCCTCTACTAATTTCGAGAAATTCAGGGCAATTCGGGACTACTCATCTCGATCGTTCATCCATTTCGAGAGGAAAATTCTGTTGCATAGATTTTTGTTTGGAGATAACTGCTTATCTGAAACCGCCGGAGGTGCCGTGAAGTGTTCAACAGTGCCGGGGAGTATATTATTAATATGCACATTGCGAGTTTCTATGCGGAAAGTATTTTTTTTAAACGTTTATAATTTTATCCCCGATCTTATGAAACGATTCGATATCAAATTTGGCGATAGCTCAGAAGTTACCGCGATCTCGCTTTTTTTTATCAGTGATCAACAGTGCCGGGGAGTATATTATTAATATACACATGGCGCGTTTCTTTGCGGAAAGTATTTTTTTAAACGTTTATAATTTTATCCCAGACCTTATGAAACGACTCGATATCAGAGTTGACCATAGATCAGAAGTTATTGCGATCTCGCTTTTTTTATCAGTGATCAACAGTGCCGGGGAGTATATTATTAATATACGCAAGACGCGTTTCTTTGCGGAAAATATTTTTTTTAAACGTTTATAATTTTATCTCAGATCTCATGAAACGATTCGATATCAGAGTTGACGATAGATCAGAAGTTACCGCGATCTCGCTTTTTTTTTATCAGTGATCAACAGTGCCGGGGAGTATATTATTAATATACACATGGCGCGTTTCTTTGCGGAAAGTATTTTTTTTTAACGTTTAAAATTTTATCCCATATCTCATGAAACGATTCGATATCAGAGTTGACGATAGATCAGAAGTTACCGCGATCTCGCTTCTTTTTTTATCAGTGATCAACAGTGCTGCAGATCTTATTCATTTATACATGGCTCCTTTCTTAGTTGAAAGTATGTTCTTTAAACATTTATAATTTTATCCGCGACCTTATGGAACCCGCTTTTTAATTAGTGATCAACAATTCCAGGGAGTATATTATTAATTTATCCACGGCTCGTTCCTTTGCGGAAGGTATGTTCTTTAAACGCTAATAACGTTATCCCCAATTTTGTGAAACGATTCGATATCAGAAGTTATCGCAATTCCGATGTTGATAAAATGGTCAGGGCGCATTTCGGGAATTTTGGAGGCTGGTTCTTCGTCTGTTTGGTAAATACGGTTTACACCGTGTCGTGTAGGGTTTACAGGGCTCAAGATGTCGGTCTTAGGGGGTCCTCGGTTTTCCCTAATTCGCCACAGCGAATGTTTCCGACAGGGGAGAGTCGGTCGTCCGGAATCCGGCGACTCCGGCTTTCGGATTCCTTCCTTCGTTCCCTGAGAGAAATGTCGTAAACGCTCTCAACTTTTCTCCGGGGTAAATCTTCGGGAATGCCGTTTTAATTCCGCGAAGCACCTTTCCATCACCCGGCGTTGATGAAGTGAGATTTTTCTAACACCTGCCGGCTGCAAGTCATCCGGACGTTGCGGACATTCCGTCCCTCTAGGAGAGAAAACGCGAAATTTTAAGATCGCGATCGATCTCCCCGGATGATCCGCGAAGATAAATATCCGAAACGCGGTTTAATCGCGGGAAATTATTTGGCCGAATTTACACCACTTTTATTGGTTCACCAGGATATACTCATTACCAAATACTTGGTTGACAGAAAGAAAAAAAAATAATAAAAAAAACTATTCATCGGTTAATAACTTCCGATTGCATTAAGTATTATGATGGATCACCCCAACTTAATGTTACAGTTAATTAAGGTAATTTGGCGCGTTTAACCGGAAGGTTTAGATCATTTTTCTAAAATATTTTCCAGAATCATCAGATCGAATTAAGGACGGCACCTCGGGTGGACTAAAATTCGGTTAACTCGATCAAAACGATATTATACTAACCGAGGGCAGTCGATTAAATAATTCTGTTTGATAAACCGACTTTTCTTCAGCAGGGATTGTTCATCACGTGGCGCCAAGTCTCTTTACGCGATCGACTAATTTAAGGTTGCCAAGCAACGGGACGCGTAATTTCGAAAGACCGTCGTAATTGTTCTGTCTCGTCGATTGTTAACAGTCGAATAACGAGTTATCTCGGCACCGAACAACGGGCTAACGATAGCGCGAGGAGCGGCGTTCCTCGCGCGGTAATTAGGATTTTTCATCGGTTTATCTGCAGAGGCCATCGCCGTGATTCATAGTATCAATGAAACGCTCTAGTCCCCTTCCTTCGTCTTAAACGCCTTCCTTTAAGGCCCCGTTGCGGGGCCAACGGAAGCTAAAATCCTCGCATACATTAATAACGCGAGGTGTCGCCGCTGGGCAGCACTTCATCTTCGCCCAGCCCCGTTTCGCTACCAGGGGGCCGAATAATACTTTAATTGTGCGCCTCCCGCTTCTTAAAACTTAATCATCTCTCGTTCCACCGCACGCGATTCCGCTCTCTATGCGGTCCCCGATCCTCGGATAAGATGCTCCAAGAAGTGGGAAAAACGGAACGACGAGAACTCGGGAAAAGCACCCCTTTGCTCTACGTAATCACATTTCGAGTTACGACGATGTCGCGACTTTACGTCAACGTACTTTGCATGGGACATGGTGTTGAGGAAGTTTCGGCTCACTAAATAAATGTGATGCGGTCTTTTGTGACATTTGTAGTCGGTGATACGTCGAGTGGCGATAACGTGAGAGGAACTGTGGAAATGATATTTTAAAAAGAACTAAGGGAGTTGGGTGTCAACTCGTTTCTGCACTTTCCAAGTCAGACTAGGAACAGTGATACGTGGTGTTGAAGGAATTAGACTTCACTTAGAAATGTGAAAAATGTGAATCTGGTGACATTTGTAGTCGGTTGATGCGTTGAGCTGCGATAACGTGAGAAAAACCGTGGAAATGGTATTTTATAAAAAACTAAGTGACTTAGGCGTGACCTACGTTTTTGCACTTTCCAAGTCGGGCTAGGAACAGTGATACATGGTGTTGAAGGAATTAGACTTCACTTAGAAATGTGAAGAATGTGAATTTCATGACATTTGTAGTCGGCTGATACTTTGAGCAACGATAACGTGAGAATAATTGTGGAAATGGCATTTTATAAACAATTATGGGATTTGGGCGTCAACTACGTTTTTGCACTTTGCAAGTCAGACTAGGAACAGTGATACATGGTGTTGAAGGAATGAGACTTCACTTGAAAATGTGAAAAATGTTAATGCGGTCTTTGGTGACATTTTTCGTCGGTTGATACGTCGAGCAGCGATAACGAGAGAATAATTGTGGAAATGGAATTTTATAAACAATTATGGGATTTGGGCGTCAACTACGTTTCTGCACTTTCCAAGTCAGACTAGGAACAGTGATACAGGGTATTGAAGGAATTAGACTTCACTTGAAAATGTGAAAAATGTGAATGCGGTCTTTGGTGACATTTGTAGTCGGTTGATACGTCGAGCAGCGATAACGCGAGAAAAACTGTGGAAATGGAATTTTATAAACAATTATGGGACTTGAGTGTCAACTACGTTTCTGCACTTGATGATGATCGGATGATCTCAATCATCGACGTCACGGTCATTCACCACGAAACGTGGTCGATCATTTCGCGGGGTGGTCGGTATTGCGACCAGACCAATATCCTGCGAACACTTAAGGTGATATGAAAGTGGCATCCGAAGGATCAACCATTGATAAAATGCCTTTCTTCGAACTGGATGCACCCTATCATTTGAAACATTGCAGCGCGAATATGAAGACTCTAAGGAAAGTCCGGACGCCCATAAAATATGAATTTTTAATAAAGATTTTAGTAATGTCTGTAAATAATTTATTGAAATATTGAAATTTAATGAGGGGGTCAGGACCTTCTTTATAGCTTCCATCTTCAGGTAGCAAAGTTTGGAACGATTCGGTGTACACAGTTTGAATAAAAGTTTCATATAGAAGAAGACCTCTCAGTCGCCGCTTTCGTGTCGCCTTAATTTCCCATACCGAGGCATCGTGGGCGTCCTCAGGCTCCTGCATTCGAAACTCCCGGGCAGTAAATCAGCGATGACGAGATCGCAAATCATCCCCGCGGAGCATCCCGGTCGTTTCCCTCCGAACGTGTCTCCCGGCGTGTCCGGATGCGGTCGGGACGCGGCACGCGCCCCTTGTTTCTAGGATTGTCCCCGGGTCCCAAGGCCAACAGGTGTCCCTTTCACGGCAGTTTCTCTGAATGAATTCCCCACCTCGGGAGAGGTGCTTGTAGTACAAGCTTACCCCACCCACGCGGCAGACGGCAGACGAAACGGAATGGTAAACGGAACGAGGGGATCTCGGATCGCCTGGGGAAATGTTGTCGCCAGCCTGGAGGGTCTCCGAGGACCTCCCCAGGATATTCACCATTCCTGGCGACTATTTCGGAGTTTCTTTCGGTGCAACTAGTTCTACTCCAGCTGGGAGTCGACGGTCCCTCGGATGCTGGGGTCCTGTGAGCGTCGGCGATGATGGGGTTGAGGGTCCCGTCCGGGTCCTGGTCCCGGCCAGGACAATATTTCGCCAGCCCGGCTCGTGGCACTCGTAACGGAAACGGATTCGCCGCGACCCGTCGAGGGAACCCCGGAGAGCGAGACGGAAGCAGGGGGCGACCCGGAAGAGGAACAGAGAGAGGGATCGTGTATCTCGAGTCGGGATAGGGAGCGAATAATCCCGGACGGCGAACGGGCCGTCGGCCCCGCGCCAACCAATTTCAACCGCGAATGTGTCCTTTCCTCGACTGAGGGTTTGCTGGGGTTAAACCTTGTTAAACCTTCCGACACTTCTGAAAGAGGTCCCGCGATTAACTCCTGAGTTTCTTTCCATTCTCCTAGGATATAGGATTGGTGCAAACCGAGATTAGATTGGAACAATCCCAGGAACTATGCACTTGGAAATGAATGAAAACGATTTCCTTGTTTAAGGGCCAATTACTTTCATTTCGGGTGATAAACAATGAGATTCGGTAACAAGTGATACTTGGCCTTAAAATTGGGACACCATTAGGTGATTTTAAACTGATTTCCACATGATTTCAAGGGTAATATCCATGATTTCCTGAGTGAACATACCCCCTCGGAACAATCGGCAGCGGTGCGTTGTTAGAAAGTTAGTAAACTGTCAATGGTGTTTGTAAAATTTATACTTCTATTAGATAAAATTGTTAAATCGTACATTTGACTTGTGAAACTCTAATTGGTGGGTGTTTATTATAAATACCTGAATTAAATGATAGTCGTATGACATTGCATTGTAATTTTATGAAATTTTAAAGGGAAATTAACTTTTTCGCTACGACGGGTGACTATAGTCACCGTACGTTTGGTCCAATATTGCCTGCACGGTCAGACGAATTTCGTCCATATGTCGAAAAGGCTCCGTGTTCAAAGGGTTAAAACACTGGCGGATTAAATTTATAACATGACGCGTGGGATTAGTGTATGATACGTTTTTATATAAATGTATTTATAAAATGTTACGGAATTAGTACACCGTGTGTGAATTGAACTTCTAAGAAAGTGTTATAAAGTTATAATGTCTTTTTAACGGGATAGGTAAACGTAGTGGAAATAAAGCGTAGGTGTGGAGAATAATGGTTTATCCATTCACGGTTCTTTTTTCCTCTACATTGAACGGATTTTTACAATAAAAGATGGTTTTGCGAGTTAGGCTTTCGTTGCATTTGTTCCTTCGGCACTTCGATTCGACAAATATTCCTTTTCTTTTCCCTCGAATAAGAGAATTCAACCTTACGGGTGGAAGTTAGGTAAGAGCTCGATTTAAACTTAATTTCGCGCAGTTTACAAATCGCTACGATTTGTCGTAACGTTTCCAACCGCCTTAAAGTGAAGTTAAACCCCCTTCAAATCTCAATTTAGAAAAATCTTCTTTACCGACGTCGATCAAGTTCCTCGACGTGTTTCACTTCACTTTAAGGCGTTGAATTCTTTTGCTGTATAATTATAACAGTTGCATGCGCAAAATCGTTGGTCCTTTTTTCAAGGTGAGTTTCGATGGATCCATTTTCGGAATGTCGTCAAGACTTCTGGCGGTTTCTTCTTTTTAGGAAAACCGAATCTTTGGAAAGGGAAATGCAGGGAGAGGGTGGAAATTGCGGCTCTCTCTCTTCCATCGGCTGTGACGTTTTCCCTGCGCGCCCTTTTCCGTCATAGGAATAACATTTGACAAGTGTGTTGTCACTTTTGGAATAATTGCCAGCCGCGAAACGAGCCGTCGGCCCGGCGAAAACCAATTTGGACCGTGAAATTGTGTTTTCATGGGTCGCAGTCTATTTAGGATTTGATAAGCTTCAGAGGTGGTGCCGGTGCGCCGCAAAACGACGAAATAATCGCCGACCGCAGCGTTAATGATAGAGAAAACATTCATTTACGAGCAATGCGAAAAAGTGAAAAAAAAAGAGAAAAAAAAAGAATCACCCTCCCTGCCATTTATTTGGCCCATCTCTTGTTTTACCATTAATGCCGAGAGCAACGATCGCTCGAGATCCATTACTCATCGGAGTTAAAATTTGACCTGCTACAAAAAATACCGTTATAAAACTTTATAACATTTTCGCTTCAAGGTTTTATCCTACAACACAATTCCTAGGGAAATTCGAAAGATATGCTGAAAATTTGGTACGTGGGTACGTATTAATTTTCCTGCAGGATTTCAGAATGTCGAGGCACGATGTCATAAGATTACGGGTTTATTTAGGAATTTATAATAAATATATGGTAGGTCACTTTTAAGAAGACAAAGGTATAATTTTACTACCGCCTTAATAGGCGTCCATGAATTTCATGAATATTTTTAACAATTCGCAAATAAGCTATCTCGACAAGACACGACATTTACATTTGTCTACTCTCTCTTCTCTAGCTTTTACCAAGTTTCCCTTTCAGACATCTCTCCCGACATTCTCAGAGATAACCTTTCTGTCGTCACGTTTCCTGATTGCCGAGAAATAATTCCGCCTCGATTTGCATCGTCGCATTAGTAAGAAACGTGTGCAGGGAAGATAAACGATCGCGCGAAGAGCAGGAAAAACGCACGATTAATCGAGTTAATGAAACGTGTCCGCGTCGATTACACGTCCTTTTATCGGACCACGTTAAAGAAAGACCCGTTTCTTGAACTGTTGAAAAAAACGCCGCAAGTTTGTGACATTTCAGTCGGAAGATTTGTACAAAGGCGATACACTATTTCTATGACATATCTTGATATATGCACACGTTACAAATTTTGTACATTAATCTATTAATTTTCCTACACAATCTCACACACTTGTAACGCTACGTTACATAATTATACAGTCATTCAGGAATTTATAATACAATAAATGTATTGGAATTCACTTTTGAGCCGCATAATTTCTGATTCTATTACAACTTATAACACTATCACTTTTTGGGTACCGAAGATGCATACATTTCATGAATACAGTAGATTCGTATGACGCGAATTCTTATAACGCGCCGAAGATATTGCGACTGCTGTTTTTATATAATGCGCCAAATGACAAATTACGTTATGCGCGTTATACGAAAAAAATTCCTATAACGCGAGTTCATATTTCCGTATAATGCGTGTTCTTGCAACGTGAATTCCTGTAACGCGCTGAAGATATTGCGATTATTGTTTTCATATAACGCGTCAAATAATAAATTACATTATGCGCGTTATACAAGAAACATTCCTATAACGCGAATTCATACAGCGCGTAACGCATTAACCCTTCGAACACGGAGCCATTTGGACATATGGGTGAAATTCGTCTGACCGTGCAGGCAATATTGGACCAAACGTCGGGCGCCTTCAGGCGCTATTAGTAGCCAAAGGGTTAACTGCGTTATATGGGGGTCTACTGTACTTTTAAGAGCGTGCGGTTCCTTTTAGCGGTGTTTTCTTTCCCTGATGAGATTGGAGGGTTCCGATGTCGCGTTACAATCTTTTCCCTGGTGCATTTGGTGCATCTCTTTGGGATTCGAGGTCCGTTCCAGGTTTCGTAGCGTCATGTGTGCGGTGCGTAAAATCCTGTTGCGTATTCCGCGCTTGGCGGCCCATCGATCGGAAAAGGCGTGTTGGCAACCGCGAAAAATGTCGTGATGAAGCGGCTGGGGTCCTCGTGTGCAGTCGTGGTGCATCGTTACATTCCGATAATGCACCACCGGCCGCTAGCAAGCCGGAGCCCTGGGCTGCAGCAGCGCAACCGGAACTGCAGCGATAATTCAGAGCATTTTTCTTGCGGTTTACGGCGCCGGGTGCTACGGATCGGATCGAGTATCCGGTATCTCTTTTCAAAAAATCCCCGGGTAAAACATTCTCGCCGTTTCATGCGTTCTCCGATTGGTTGTCGGAAGCAACCGAAGCGTGTTCTTCACTCTGAACATCAGTGGTATTACTTGACAGTTTTGCATTTCGACAATTCGCGAATCACCGAGAAAAAAGGAGATGCGATCTTTCAAGGATTTCTGGTTTCAGTAAGATTTAATATCGATTTGTGTTCATACTACATCGATAAACTGACTTTTGCGAAGCGAAATAAGCATAAATCAAGATTGTATGGATGACGAGTATATACCAAACCGTAAAGAAAAATATAAAGGGTAAAGAATGAAGGCAAAGCAGTTTTGAACATTAATGTTATGGGCTCTCACGAAATTCTTCGAGAAATTCAAAATAAATGTTATCGTCCACGTTGGTACGTTATTGGAATTAGAAGATGTAATAGAAGATAGAGTAGGTACATTTTGCCAGTTGTGCAGTTCTATAACCGTTCTTCTTTCTAATACAGAGTAAAAAGAATTAATGTCATTTTTTGTTAAACGTTTAATGTAAATAATGTAATCATCTCGTAAAAGTATAATAGAAAGTAATATGAGAAACACATGAATAATACCAAAGATTGTAGGGTCGCGCATTATGCTAGGGTGGAATAAAATCCGTGTAATAAAAATCCAACTAATAAAAGGCCTTTTTAACTTGCTATCGGCCTCTTTCTCTCTATTTCCCAGCACATGTCGAGGTACCACCGATCACATTCGGGAACGGCCAGATCGATCGATCCGATCGATTCGATATCCGCTTTCTGGAAAGCACAGGCAACGCCTCTGATCGGAAAGTGCTCGTACCTTAATTAAAGAGGTGCAATTTAGGGATATTACAAGTGAGAATAGTAATTTCGAAGATAGGCTGGGAATAGGTGCGTGCACTCCTGCGTGTAGAGTGATGCTGAGGATACGGGAGCGCGTGTTGCGTCGGCTTGTGTCTCCGCGCGCTGCAGCGCAGCGCGCGAGGACCCTGCGCGACTGCGGTAACGCGCGGGCGGAACCGCAGCTATAATTCAGGACGTTTTTCTTGCGGTTCACGGCGCCGGGTGTTACGGATCGGATCGAGTGTCCGACACGGAGGATCCGCTCGGGTAGGATCCCGTTCCGGGGAAAACGCACCCCCCGGGCAGCGTTATATGGAGCCACGTTATGTCGAGATACGTCTCAATCCGTGCTATGTCGGGTAGTGTTTTATGGAGTAGCGTTATATCGAATAGCATTATATCGAGTCACGTTATGTTGAGATACGTCTCAATCCGTGCTATGTCTAGTAGTGTTTTATGGAGTAGCGTTATATCAAGTCGGGTTATATCGAGTCACGTTATGTCGAGATACATCTCAATCCGTGCTGTGTCGAGTCGTATTTTATGGAATAGCGTTACATTAAATAGCATTATATCGAGTCACGTTATGTCGAGATACGTCTCAATCCGTGCTATGTCGGGTAGTGTTTTATGGAGTAGCGTTATATCGAATAGTATTATATCGAGTCACGTTATGTCGAGACACGTCTCAATCCGTGCTATGTCTAGTAGTGTTTTATAGAGTAGTGTTATATCGAGTCGCGTTATATCGAGTCACGTTATGTCGAGATATGTCTCAATCCGTGCTATGTCGAGTCGTGTTTTATGGAATAGCGTTATATCAAATAGCATTATATCGAGTCGCGTTACATCGAGTCACATTATGTCGAGATACGTCTCAATCCGTGCTATGTCGAGTCGTGTTTTATGGAGTAGCGTTATATCGAATAGCATTATATCGAGTCACGTTATGTCGATATACGTCTCAATCCGTGTTATGTCGAGTCGCGTTATATCGAGTCGTGTTATATGGAGTAGCGTTACATCTGAACGCGTCATATAAATTCGCGCTATATCGAGTCTCGTCATATCGAGTCGTGTTATATGAAGTAGTGTTATATACATTCGCTTTTCATCAAATAGTATTATATCCAGTCGCGTTATATCGAACCACGTCACATCGGACCGCGTTATATCGAGTCGCGTTATATAGATTTGCATTACATCGAGACGCGTTACATCGAGCCGCGTCCCATCGGGTCACTTTATATCGAGTCGCGTTATATCGAGCCGTGTTATATCTCAGTACATCGCATCACGGGTCGAATCGCGCGGCCTTGCCGGTAGCTAGCGGCTTGCCGATCTTTCCAGCGGACGTTCCGGAGCTCGTAACAGCGCCCACCGGGTTTTTTATTTCCCTCCGCCGAGGAGGGAAGAGAAGAAGGGCACCCAGTTCGATATGCTCGTCCGATTCGCGGCATCGAGATCCTCGAAATGCCGGAAACAAAAAGCCCTTAACGCACTGAGAGAACCATTCCCTGGGAGGTGTAATAAGCACGTTCGGAGGCGGCGACTTTAAGGCCTAACCCGGCCGGATGGCTTTCAGGGATTCGCACTTTTTAACGAGTTTTCCTTTACGGCGCTCGTTTTCGATGGACTCGTGGCTCCCGGTCGGGGCTAGGGCGCCTTCTCTTAGGCCCGAGGTGCAGCACTGCACCGTGCAACGGGCCCCGGCCCCGATTGTATCACTTGGCAGACATAATTGCACCCGTGCGCCTTTCCTAGTCACTGGGAAATAATAAAATTCCGCACGTACTGGTTTATTCTTTTTCCCCTCCTTTTTTTTCTTTTTTCTTTTACGCCAGACTTCGGCGGCCATAGGGCCCTTTGTCGCGCCCCGCCGCTTTTCCTCACGTTGTTAACGTTAATCCGCTGATAATTGATAAACGTCCTGCCGGTTATCGCGAGCCTATCGCTCTCCAATGTGCAATGCGGTTCACGTTGCACTCGCTTTCCTCCTTAATGTTTCTCCATTAACGTCTCCTAATGCTCCTGGACGTCCTGTAACGTCGTCCTTTAATTATTTCATGCCGTGTGGCGTTATTTCGTGGCAAGTGACATTACCTTCCAGGGACCGCTGTGATCGTCGCTTTTTGTCCTCGTCAAGGAAACGCGGGTGGAAAATCACGTCTGGGGAACTTTAGGGTCACAAGGTGGACGTCTTCGTTTGTACTTGG
The DNA here is from genome assembly GCF_000612105.2 of Orussus abietinus. Taxonomy (NCBI): domain Eukaryota; kingdom Metazoa; phylum Arthropoda; class Insecta; order Hymenoptera; family Orussidae; genus Orussus; species Orussus abietinus. The sequence goes on from NW_019394256.1 coordinate 785,059, forward strand.
TGTTATCTGAGATACGCGACAAGCTCGGATACGCGCTGTTAAGGATAATCTAATTTTCGTAACATCTCGTCGGAAGTTTCATTCAGCCATTACGTACTAATTTTATAACACAATTTAATGGGAATACACTTGTGCACCAAGTGCAACATATGTTAGAAAATTTATAATACTTACGCACATGTCAAAAATTTCGTGCACGAGTGTATTAATTTCATTTAATGATTTCGCAAAATTGAAACGCGTCACCAAAAGTATCCGTTTATCTAGATACTTATAATTAGTCGTCGAATTAAGAAATACGGTGGAGTTTCACGCCAAATTTCTAACACATTCTCCGCTTGCTGCCGCTATATATATATTCAAATCAAATTTTTAATAGTGTTTTTTTTTGTTCAAATGTACCTTTACACGTAATAAATTTTACCTTAAAAAAAAAACGCATTGAAAAATAACCTCAGCTGGATCAGATACTCCCCTTAACGTAAAAAAGTAAATTTTAACATCTTGGACAGCAAAGGGCTCGTGTCTGCCATCTACAAGGACTTGGTCAGTAACCTTGTATATACTTTGTTTCGATACGAGGAGATATCGACTGTTTTGTTTCGACGCCTGGTCTATTTTCATGCAAGTAGATAATAAGTAAACGTATCGACGCCCTGGTGGTATCGATTCATCCCTCGGTTAGGGTAATCGAAGACTCGCTCAGACACCCACGGCGCGTTATCACCGGTGCATCCTCCATGCAAGTTCCCGATGCACCGTGCCGATTGTATCACTTGGCTGAAATAATTGCACCTATACGCGGCCTAATGGTCGCCGGGGAAAATAATAACAACGCGGTGCTCTTTGTGTGCGGCTAACGAGTCGCATCAATTATATTCATTAATTTGCCTAACCAAGTCAAATGAAGGATCATCCTATATGTATCGGGGGCCCACTCGGGAGTGCGCGAGCGAGCTCTCTAATTGGTATCCCGGAAAAAAGGCGCGATTAACAATTTTCTCCCTTTGCCGAGGCCCCTCTCTCTCGCTCACCCATTATCGTTCTTCCCTCCGTCCTTCTCTGGCCCCGTTCCCCTCTTCCTCCTTCTCCTCCTCTTCCTGTAGATCGCCCGTGCCGTTCGCGCCGATCGCGGGAGAGCTCGCCAGAGATAGAGGGGAAGACAGGAGAGGGAAAAGGAGAGAAAAGGAGAAAGAGGGAGAGGGCAGACGCCATATGCGTGGGAGTACGTGGCCCTGGTCCGTAATTCTATGCGCTATTAGCCGTTTAATTATAAACCGTGCATAGATTAATTGGCTCCCGTAATGGGCCTCGACGGCGCGGCAGACCCACCAACCTTCTCGATTATTAATATTTATTTTCCGGTCCCGCGGATGGCCGTGCGATACAGGATATTGTCTCGTGGAGATTTCGAGGATCTCTAATTGCACACCTTAAGGTGATATGAAACTCTGATATGTACATACCAAAAAGTGAAAATATTTATAAAACTTTCCTACAAACTGGGCGCTCCATATTGTCGAAAACTTTAACACGTGATTATGGAGGATTTAAGGAAGAACGCGCTGGCCGTGAAATTTCACTTTTCGAAAAAAAATATATATATATATTTTTCTGGTTCTTTTCCGAGATAAATATAACATTTTTTTTCTTTTCCAAAAAATAAAATTTCACAAGCAGCATGTCATTCCATGTTTTGCTACCACAATGAAATAGCGGAAGGAAAATATTGCAATTCCGATAATAATCGTAAAGTAAAAAATGTATTATTATTATCGCTTATAAATTGAAAATGTAATTTGGATATATGTTTACAGATGATTGAAACTAAATACGTCATTGAGATTTTCAAGAAATATTTTAGATATCTTCGAATAAAATCTACGAAACATCTTGAAAAATCTATCGCCTGAGGAATTTAGCGAAGATTACCATGAAATATTTAGAAATTATTCCGTGTTACTAACTCGTACCGAGTAGGACGTAAAAAGTGGAGTAAAACCAACAGAGGTCTTACTTAGACTACACCGGTTTAAAGTGGGCCTAAAATTCCGACCGGGGTTCTTTCGATTCCTCGATCCTCGATCGCTCACTCGATCGATCCCGACCTCTGGCCAATTCTTCTCTTTTCTCTGTTTTTTTTTCTTAATTTTTTCCTCTCCCTCCTCCTCCCTCCATCTTCCTCCCGCGCTAATTGCACCGCCGAATGTCTTAATCGAGGACGGGCAGGATTCTCCCTGAAAGTGGTAATTGTGCTCGAAGTCCTCTCAATTTGACTCAGAGGTTTGTTCTCCGCTGATCTCTGTTGCGCCTAATTAGAGACGTGCAATTAGTGCGGCGTAGTACCGAGCAATTATGTCTCCACTGGTCTCTCCGTGGGTGGCCCCAAATTTGGGAGGGGCATATATTCAATTCGGCGGGACTTTTTGCGTTTAATTTAATTGACCGGCGGTTTCGTGGCGGATAATTGACGGCCGGTGGATTTTCTCGGGTACTCTTCCGAGCGGCGTGTAATTGAACGGGCCGTGATTCGAGTCACTTTTCAAGTTGCCACGGTGAGTGCGGTGTTTTCGAATCGTTCCCTCTCTCTTTTTTCCTCTCTCTCTCCCATTCTGTTTCCCCGGCTATTTTCATTTTTATCGAACGCGGTGATCGTGGGGTGGCGAAAATATGTAATATTTCGAAAAGCGCGTCGGAGCGGTCGTTTCATTTGGAGTATTTTTTAAAACCGGGTCTGTTGACTTTTCCCGCGGACCTGGTATTTTGAGTCGCGAGCGTTGATAAACTGTTTTTCTTCTTTTTTTTTCCCCTCTTCTTTGTTTCCGTGCCACGTGACAAAACCGCCGGACGAGGTAATGACCACTTGAAATTCCTTTAATTACGCCCCGCGAGCACATATGACGGGTAATTATGGGCTGCACTTCAATTACAATAGTATTTGAAGCTCCCCGATTTGTGGACTCAAGGGCTTTTTTAGGGAGAATGGGATGTACCGCGATGTGCGTGTTCAATTGATTTGTAAGGATCGACACTCTTGGAGGGATCCTTTTATAATGTGGAGTCCCCGATAAATGTCCTGCGGTCGTCTCCCATATGTTCTCTGGTAACCATTATTTACCCATTGTGGCAACTCTTGGTAACGATCAATTCTTTTATTTTCACTTCATGATGTAGTGCGATAACGAAAGTAGCCTGAAAATAAAAGTAATTGTCCATAGCTTCTCTCGAAGAATGCGGTCCTTCCTGGTGCGCGTTTTGAGGGATCCTTATATATCGCGAAGGGTTCAATAAATGTCCTTTTATATCCTTACATATCTTAAAACACCTACAACAATTTCCGAACCTTAGTGATATGGACGAATCCTTCGATACGAGTATTCGGTGTTCGTCCTTTTCGACTTCACGTCGATTATTCATTTCGAATAATTGGCAAACACTTTCCGATCGTTTCGGGCCCCGGGGAATTTTATTTTCGCTGGGCCAAATTTTCGCGATTACTGAAATTTGTTTTGCGCGAGACCGACTCTCTTGACAATGCATTCGCTTTCCGACATTATTGCTGAAAGCGTCGAGGGCGGATGCGGCTATCCTGATCCTGGATCGCTCCCGAATAATCGAATTCACGTATAAAAATATACGAAAATATGTTTTAAACAAAAGATATCGATCCATATGCATGTTCCTTTCTTCCTATCGAACCACCAAATTTTGCTTTCAATGCGCCAAATTCCCTCGATTAATAAAAATTCGTTTTGTACAAGACTGACTTTCATGAAAACGTGTTCAGATTCGGAAATTATCGAAAATATATATTATCAAAAATATATATAAGTCGAAAGCGTCGAGAGCGGAAGCGGCGATTCTGATCCTGGATTCCGGCCAAGATCCTGGATCGCTCGAGCGAACACGGCCGGGAAAAAGATCACTCTTGATTTCGTCCTCTCATAAAAATGCGTTCAGATTCGGAAATTATCGAAAATATATATTATCGAAAATATATATAAGTCGAAAGCGTCGAGGGCGGAAGCGGCGATTCTGATCCTGGATTCCGGCCAAGATCCTGGATCGCTCGAGCGAACACGGCCGGGAAAAAGATCACTCTTGATTTTGCCCTCTTATAAAAATGCGTTCAGATTCGGAAATTATCGAAAATATATATATAAGTCGGAAGCGTCGAGGGCGGAAGCGGCGATTCTGATCCTGGATTCCGGCCAGGATCCTGGATCGCTCGAGCGAACACGACCGGGAAAAAGATCACTCTTGATTTCGTCCTCTCTCTTTCTCTCCCCAGGGTGGCCCGTCTGTCCGTCTCCCTCTCTCTCGTTCTCCCATGCGCTGCATGCTCCGAGAACGCTACCTTGGTGCCCGACAGAAGTACAAAGTAGACCTCGACACTCGAGCGTGTATTCGACGCGCTTCCTCTCCGTCTATTCGCTACAATAAATTCTATCGGTTATGGCAGCTGCCCCTCGATTTTTTCCTTCTACCAGCGGGGAGAAAAGCCCACCGGCGCGATATTATAAGGGTTCCTGTGCCCCATTGTTGGTTTTGCTTTTGATATAGATACACGCACTTTATGGCATTAAGTTCGCCGGCAACATCCGCCCAATGGGAGGCCGATGATGTTTCTCTCTCTCTTGCCGGCCTTGTTTCGGATTACCGTCCTACGTACACGGGCTTCTGTAATTGTTCGAGATATTGGGGGCATGCAAAGTGCAGGGAAATCACTGTTTCCAGCTAGTGCCCTTTCAGGTCCTGGTCCAGGTGGCTGTGATTTAGAAAAAGAAAAAGAACAAGAACAAGAAAAAAGAACTTTTGTTTCACGGCGCAACTAATTTGTATGACATTTCGGAGATGGAGTATTGAAATTGTATGGGGAACTGAGGAGGAAAATGTCGATTAAAGAAAAAAGAATGGAACCATTCATGGGAAGTGGGAATTTGGAAAGTGAATGTTGTGTTAAGAAGAAATGGTTGAAGAGATTTGTATGAAAATTGATTGCTGGGGAGTGGGATTGGGAATGATTTATTGTTAAACTTTTAACGATTACACTCCCCCTATAATTTTTCGTTTAATCGATGTAAATCGTCTTTGGATTTTCTGCAAGGCTTGTTCAATGTTTTTTTTTTATATGCTTGTTTAACGTCGCATCAACTCGATCTATTCAAATTTTCTCTTATACCCCTGTACAGAAATTCTCTATTGATTTCTAAATAATGTTACAATATTCTTATTGCACGCTGATTTATTTTGTGACATCTTAAGGCGACGTGAAAGTGGCATGCGAAAGCTCAATCGTTCATGAAACTTTTCTACAAATTGGGTGTACCTAATCGTTTCAAATTTTACAACGTGAATATAGAGACTATAAAGAGGTCCTGATGCTCATGAAATTACAGTTTTTATGTACAACTTTGAAAATATCAATAAACACATTTAAAAAAAATTGAAATTTCATGCCGGGACCTTCCTTATACTCTCCATATTCACATTGTATAGTTCGAAACGATTCGATAAGCCCAGTTCGGAAAAAGGTTTCATAAACATAACCTCTTCGAGGCCACTTTCACATCCCCTTAACGGTTATAGAATCGCAGTGAATTATTGGTCGACTTTTTTACTCGGGAAATAGTCATCGAACCGTGTTCCGACATTTTGGGAGAACGCAATTAAGCAAAGTCCTTCGGTTTAAGTACCGATGAACTTTTCTCCGCGATTCTGTCCAACTTTATTCCGGGGCGAGCCGATTCCTCTGCCCGGTCTTCCATAATTCCCTGGAAATTAATTGAAAACACAAATCTCTGCGAGAACCTCCTTCTTGCCTTTACCTTTCCCCCTTTTTTCTTTTCATTCCACTTGTTCTCCTTGTTCTTCCTACGGGCACCCCTCGCGCGCCACCCCTCTTAATACCCGGCAATTAATAATCTGCAACAAGTAATAATAAAGCCAGTAATCCGGCCGCGGCGCTCGGCGTTCTTAATTCTAGATAATTAATACAAAGACAAACAAGAAGGATTAAGGGAGCCCTTCCCCGTTCCGCTCGCCGTCCACTCCGCTGAGATCCGCCATCTTTGCTTGCTTTGGAAATCCTGACCCTTAAAGGTTCCTCCTGCTTCGACTTCTTTTCAATATAACGGCAGTGTCCGATAATAAACAATGTTGAAACAATTTGAAAGATATTTACATTCCTCTTTGTTACGGGATCACCTTCGTTCATCAGTTCAAAGCCCATTTCGACGTTTTCCACGTATTCTTCATGCAGTCTCGAAGGACGAAGTGGAGATTTAGAGGCGTCCCTTTGAACTTCTGTTGGAAATTCTCAAGACCACTAACATTAAAACCCCAGAATTTTCGACGCGTTACAATTACGTGTTGTCAATTCAATTAATATAAAGCGAAGTGAAGAAAAACTAAGGACTTCCCTAGTTTATCGGGATATACCATCTTTCCTAGTTTTAAAGATTTCGATCCTTAAGGTGAAGTGAAACCCCCTTAAATCAGTCGATTCGAATACAACACTTTTTTTTAAGAATATTAGACCAAACACATACACCAACACAATATTAGACCTGACACCTTCAAAATTTGGATTTTTAAAAAAAGCTTTTTAACTCAGCCCAGGCAAGAACCAAAATGGCGTCGAGCTCTCATATTTCGATCAATATAAAATTATCGAGGGCTTTGATATGAGAATCGAAAGGGTCAGGACAATTTTACGACAATTTAGAACACTCCGGTAATCGATAAACTCGCATTTGAACGGGATAAAGGCGAAAAAAGTGTTGTATGCACTTCTATGCTAAAAAGATGGTAATACGAGGTCTCGGGGTGAAAATTTAATTGACAGGTGAAGCATGCCATTTGGTACAATACCCAATATAATTCGACACAGCTGTCAATATAAAAACGAACGTCGGCAGCGTAGGCATTTAGAAAAATCTTCTTTATCGACGTCGATCAAGTTCCTCGACGTGTTTCACTTCACCTTAATGGTTCTAGGTTCTTCGACACCCCTCGGATTATTATGAAGCTCATGTCAGATACATAAACCCAAGTGCTTAAAGTAACGGGAATATCCGATGAAACAAGAAATTGAAATATTTGTATCGCTCGTATCAGTAGTATTATTTCCTCGACCGAAGATCACGTGTCGGTCATTACCTAAAAATCCCATGTCGACGTTCTTTCGATGTGGTCTGGTAGACCGAAACGGAGGTGCCACAGCATCTCGACGGGAACGTTCCTCCTTGACGGGCCGTAGAAAAAGGTCGGAGCCACTGGTACCATAATCACGGCCCTTTCGACGCCATGTTACAACTGCAAGTCATCGGGACACCGTGTTGCACGGCAATGGCGCCAGGCTCCTGTTCCACGTCCTTTCCCGTCTCTCTTTCTGGCCGCTCCTGAGACCCTTAGACGGTATATCACGGGTTTTGTCCTCCACGTAAGGCAGGAACTCCCTGTTGATCCCCCCAACGAAGATAGCCTAGGTGCAGTCCCACCTTGCGTCCACCAGGAAGCTGCTCGACCAACTAGTCACGAGTAAAATTAGTCTTGGTCGTGTAATCTTGGTCCTGGTCTTGATCCTGCACTTTTTACCAGACAGGACGGATGCGGTTAACTCACCTCGTTATCCGCGTCGGCATCTTGAACTTAAGGGAGCCAGGAGGAAATTTCCTGAAAATAGTAATAACCCAACGGCAAATTAATAATCCGATTACGATCTGGCAGTTCTTTCTACGTATTTATTAACGATTGGTTTGCTGGTCCAGTTAGGGATGGCGTTCTCCCTTCCAACGAGGGTTTACTTAGTTGCGAGCCATAAATAAGGAAAAAAAAGAAAAGAATCGAAGGTTAAACGCGGGCTATTTATTTTGAGGTGATTTTTAGCCTGCATCGGATAACCGGGCTATGCTTGGTCTTGACCAAGACCAAGTCCTGACTACATTTCCAAGACAAGGGCCAAAACTCGACCGTCCAAGACCAAGTCCAAGACTATTTAAGGTTTTCCATCTGAACACGAACATGTACACGTGGGGATGCATGGAGAAGCAAAACACGATTGCGCGAAGGAAGTATTAATCATTTATTCTAGAGCCTTCGTTACAATTAATCTCGCCCATAATTGGGCTCGGTACGGACTGACTCATCTTCTTTTTCGGTAATCGAGGAGTATCGCGGCTCCTCCACCCATCGGTGCTTGTTAGATTTACATTGTGAACTCTTAGAACTGTAAGATCAAGACCGAGTTTGCTCATCGGTACGAATTGCTCATTGAAGTTCCCGTCATTCGTGTTGAATGAGACTTTCAACATTGCTAGTGCATGCTCGACGAGTGGTCTACATGTAGCTGAGCCTAATAATGCGCAGTGCAGAAGTTACGACTGCTCTGCACGCACCTCGGATGCTTTGATGAGATATCATAGATGGGACGGGGAGATCCTGCTGTCCCTATAAGGAAGGATTTCGACACCGATCTCGTCGGGATGATTCAGGCTGGTCCCTTGTTGAACGAGCGGTTGTTTAGCACAACGTGGGTGTGCGGTAATGGTGCTTTTAATGATTTCCACTCTTTGATAAAATATTCTGGCTTTCTCTAATGGATAGTTTAGATCCTCTCTGGAATCTCTAGATGATACATAGGTGGACTCTTGTGTAAGAGTTCCCCGGAAGGGGTTCGTCGCAGAATCGTTTGAGGGTGGTTGTTTCGTGTCGGAATTTTTAATCACGAGACACGAACAGTTTGTTCCCTCGACATGACCTGCCAAACAAATTTAGCCTTCTTCAACGGTTGGCATTCAGGTCACCTTTCAATCTATGATCCTTCTTCACGTAAAAAGGAATTTCTGGATACAGACACTAATAAACTCCAATGCTAATTCAGGAAAAGTTGTGATCTTATTACACCAAGCATCGCGATTATTTGAACCAGTAATTATATACATTTGATTTGCATATTCCATCTCTTTGACCTCACACCCCTTTTAAATTGGCCCAGTGAATCACGCTGTTAATGAAAACATAATGCAGTTTTAATAGATTTTTTTCCAAGGTTTCAATCAGCATTGCGTACATCGAAATAGCGTGCATATAAAATAAACATATATTCCAAATGTGCAGCATGTCATGCATTTAATACACATAGATGTATTAAGTATCCTACACTATTTCACAGAATTATAACATAACGTTCTGGTATTAGAAATTGATTTAGAAATCCATAGTAATGGTATTCACCTTTAAGTCGTCTAATTAAAAACTACACCTTCACGTATGAAAAGTGCGTGCATTTTATGAACGCCTTTTAACAACGTGGATAGTTTGGGCACAGGGTCTATTAGCATCATTCATCTTTAAGTCATCTAATTCAGAATTATATCTTTATGTATGAAAAGTGCGTGAATTTTATGAACGCTTTTAACAACGCGGATTGCTTGGGCACAGGGTCTATTAGCATCATTCACCTTTAAATCATCTAATTCAGAACTACATCTTCACGTATGAACAGTGCGTGAATTTTATGAACGCATTTAACAACGTGGATAGTTTGGGCACAGGGTCTATTAGCACCATTCACTTTTAAATCATATAATTAAGAACTACATCTTCACGTATGAAAAGTGCGTGCATTTTATGAACGCTTTTAACAACATGGATAGTTTGGGCACAGGGTCCATTAACATCCGCCACGGTTCCACTCAAGGAAATCCACGATTAGCGTAGCCGAACTCCCCCATAATGGGCACAATTCCCCGCCACATCCGTTATTAGCCCGTAAGGGTTGAAGCCCGACGCGCACCCCTTAAGACGCGCCCTCGGCCCAAAAAGCCGAACCATCGATTGTCCCGCAAAAGCGACTGACCCACATCGGAACAGCTGACTGCGACCCCCAGGGGTACGTTTCTCTACCCTCTGGTGCAGCCCCGATCCTGCAAGGCGGGGGCGAGCAACCCCAGAGCCCGGAGCCCCCGGCGACGTCCTCCTCGGCGCTTTCGCCCCCTCCGAGGGGGTTAGTCGCGGAGGCGCCAGTCGGCCCCAGGCCTTCGGGGGGCAAGATGGCCGCCGAGTGGCCCCTTCTCGGCGGGGGGTCCATAAATCCCGACCCGCGTTTTATGCAAAGGCGACTCGGAATCGGCCCGGGAGCGGCGGATTCCCTCTGTCCCTCTCGCAGGCCTCGTGGCGTGTCGCACTCGGTCGATCCAACCCCTATTATGCCCTCCACGTGTGTACACCCCGTACCTCTTACTACTTCCCCTTATGGTTGTACGTTTGCCCCGCCGATATACACCGATCGGCCAGATTACGTCATTTCAGCGGGGCAACGTTACACGTACCATATGTCAAGATGGCCGACAGCATCGGCACACACGTGAGCGCTAACATTATCTCGACGCGATATCGCCCGATGGCACACATCGGGGTGGGCGCACCTAAATCCTCGGGTTACACTTTGCGAGGTAACGACGAATCATTCCTGAATTTTCTTTCTTCTCGTTGATATCTATATACCGAGGAAAAAAAGATTCATCAGACCAGGGAATTGTTTCCTTTGAATGGTGCCTAAGATATATTTTTATTCAAAGAAGACTTATTTGATTTGTGTCTTCTCGTTGATATCTCTGCACTGAGGAGAATAAATTCAATGAACCGAGGAAATATTTCTTTGAATGGTATCTAAGAAATATTTCAATTCAAGGGATACTAATTCGACTCGAATAAAGGAAAATGAATTTTCCCGATCCCGAAGGAATGTTGCATCCTATTTATTGGAGTTTATTTTAGTCAAACAATTAATCCTCGAATTAATTCAATATTTCTTTGGTACTATTCCCAGGGATGTTTGGTTCAATGACATTTTATATTTTATCAGTGTATATCGATTTATCAATTTCCCCGTAATATGCATATATCGCGCTTAGTCTCGATAACGTAGGCTGTCGTTCTTCGATTAAATCCTACACTGATAGAGATGTCTGTACATTTCAGAGAATTTAAATGCACTGGGTTGTAAAATTACAAATTTTATACTAAAGAAATTTACAAGGAGATTATAAATTTAGTTAGAACGTGTAGTTAATGAATTGGTTATTTTTAACCGTGTACTAAAATTGCACGATAATTGCAACGAGATGTCAGAACGATCTGATCCTTTAATTTCATCGGGATTATTACCGAAATATGTTTCTGTACATTTTTTCTTCGTAAATCCCGGTTATAGCTTTGGTACACCGTTCTCCAAGATGGCCGACACGCGCGGCCGTTGTCATCGTTGATATCGCTGAAATGTGTATTAATCAGACATTTCAGTGAAATATTGGGTCGGCATCGATCGATTTAAGTGTGTCTCGATTTTTTTCCAGATTTTGCGCGGAATTTTTGGCCGCAATTCGCTCGGCGGAAGCCCTCGTGTCGCCGGGAAACACGCCGGGACGTCCACAAATCGAAATGATTCGCGGGCGTCCACGCACAGTATCGCTCCCTCTTACTTCGGGTTTCGTGAGCACACGCTAACCACTCCAACTCGTTACACACGATAATTAAACGGCGCACGAGACGAAACGCGGCTCTTAAAGCCGCGGTCACGACTCGCGGGTCGGCTGACAGCAGTTTATCGACGGTTTCGCGCGGGCGAAATTGTGCGGTAAACGATGCCACTAAAACGGTATCGCAGAGCAGTAAGTAGCGCGAAGGAGTGACCGATTTGCAAGGTAAAAAAAAAAATTAGAAACATTATGCAAATACGCGATCATCCCGCACGCGTTAGCGCGCTAGAAGCAGCACAGCTGAAACGGGACCGAAGTAATGAGATGCGATTATATAGAGTATTCTTCACTTTACAACACAATTTTTAACACAAACCTTAAACAGATCATTTATTGACTAGTTTGCGGTATATGACAATTTCGGCGGTCAGTTCAGGATTGACAGGAGAACCGCTGGACTTGACAGCACCTTAGAACCTGTGGTACTTGGTACTATATAAACGGTGAAATTGATCACATCCGGTGGTAAATGTTACCTTGTCAATAGTGGGTGTACGTATGACACTGTGCTAAAAAATTGCAGTCGTGATTACTGTTTGAAACGGCGATGTCAAGTATGTAAAGGGGTTACAATAAGCATGGTGTTATGGGTATACGTACCTTGTAGTTACCTTGATTAAACGGTGAAGTAACCCTTACTTTGTTCTTCGTATGTGTTTCGCTGGATGCCATAGCCTTCGGCCAAGATTCTCCGACATGATGCCTTGAAGAATGATTGCCGTCGTAATTGTTATGGTTTTTCTGATCGTTCCTTTTTTCATTTGTGACGATTCTAGAGTTAGTAAGTAATCGGGTACCACCAAGACGTTTAACAAGTTGAGTTAGTCGTGTTCGGGTTGAATTGAAATGAATGCAAATTGCGATCATGAGTTTCGGGTTGGCTTACACCGATTTGCATCAACTAACGTCCAGGAGTCATCACAATTGTGGTTTTTCTGGCGATTCCTTTTTTTTCCCCTTGTGGCGATTGTAGCGTTAATGAGTAACTGAATAGCAACACCCGACTATTTTAGGGTATCTTCCAAGATGTCAGGTTGACAGTTAGTCGTGTTGGGGTTCAATTGAACCGAACAACACCCAGGAGTCATTACAATTGTGGTTTTTCTGACAATTCCCTTTACCCCTTGTGGCGATTGTAGCGTTAATGAGTAACTGAATAGCAACACCCGACTATTTTAGGGTGTCTTCCAAGATGTCAGGTTGACAGTCAGTTGTGTTCGGGTTGAATTAAAAGGAGCCTGAGCTGCGACCACGAGTTTCGGGTTGGCTTGTACCGATTTGGCCCGACCAACACCCAGGAGTTCGGCTCGCGTGCCTTGGAGTTTGGCTCGACGTCGGGCGTCAATCAAGGCGCCGGGCCCAGGGAAAGATCCCGGAGCCTCGATGTCGAGTCGATCCCGGGGTCTAACGCGGATGCCTGCGTTGGTTTCCTATCCGATATCCCTGATACGTGCCTCCTGAAGGGTACCGGAGAGTCAGCCAGTCAGTTGGCCGCGCCGGGGCTGGACGCGTTGCGAGCCATCTTTACACGCGTGCGGTCCGCTCGCGTGACGCACGCATATGCCTCCGACGTTTCTCCGCCGAGCCCAATCTGCAACTCTGTTAGCCTGTACCTCGGAGGTACTTCTTGCCCGCTTAGGCCCAGGTACACCCGCGGGTTCCCCGCCGAGCGATGCTCGCGCATTGCTGCGAGACGCTCGCGGCAGAACCACTTCCGGGAGCCGATCGGATTGGTAGTTGATAGTGTTCGAGCTGCCCCTTCGTGTGAACGGGTAGAAAGACGCCCTAGACGACTTAGAACAGGTCACCTCATTGCTGATAGTGCTTCTCTTCCTGCGGTAACTCCACTAACAATAAAGACGTTTACAACGGCAATAAACACAGATGCAACCGAGGAAAAGATTCAATCGGTGGGTCAAAATATTGCATAAATATCATTTGGGCCGGGAAATTCTTTTTGTTGTCCGCAAAGGAGAAACTTCGCTCGAAACAAATTTCTTCGGTCAATTTTTCAGTGTTTACAGCTCCTGGAGCGAGTGAAATTTTTTATTGCGAGGGTGAATTATTCTTTTGCGCGTGGAACACCTCGTGTCGCAATGAAACTGTGATTTTTACTTTGTAGGGGGAATTGGGAACCATGTTGCATTCCATGTTGGACCGAGCTCTCCGAAACTGGGCGTTCCTTCTTGGAACCGTAGTCTGGGAGAGCGACTGATGGGTTGCATTTGGCATGCTCTTGGTATGCAAAGTTCTTCTCTAGGTCTGAGACTCGTTGAACAGTTCATTGTCCGTTCACTGTTAGACTTTACTTTAGCGGATGGTCGAACGATCCGAAGAATAGGGGAGCGGTGTGTGTCCCTTTGGAAGAGGAGTCGTGATCAGTCGTGGCGATAATGTGACCCAATGTGGCCGATGTGACCCAAAACTACAGGCATTTCTGGTGCACAGCTCTGCGGAATTAAATCTCCCAAGGGCTGGTTTAGTTCGGTTTCAGCTAATAAGTAAGTCCCTGTCAGTGATTTGAGATACACGCCGTAAGGAGCGTGGTTGTTCAAGCCCACGCTAGATAGGTATCCCAGTGTTTCAAACCGGATCTACTCCCAATCTTGTCTCACTTGTCCGTGGATTTCGAATCCTGTCTCACCCGTTTCATTACCTGCGACAACGGAACGAACAGCAGTTCCAGATTCCTGATTAAACGTTGCACTTTCATTCCGAGTAGGGGTCTGGAGCGATTGCTCGTTTCGTTAGGCAACTCACGTTTGCGGGATCAGCAATCATTCCAGATCCCCGCTTCGGAGCCGACAGCGGGAAATCCTTTGATTCGGAACCGAACTGAGTCCAGACTTGACATTTATGCCTCGCTTTAGCGCAATGTGAAGTAACAATTGGCTCGGGAAATGGAAGAATGGCACAACGATGCAATAACCCCTGGTCCTTGCGGAACGCGAATAGATGATGCCAGTTTCCATCAGCGTTCCACTACGCAGGCTTTCTTATCCTTCTATTCTCCGTCAGATATTGCAAAAAGAGAAACGGAGCTAAGGTTGCAGTTCTAGAAGTATCGAGCAGTGGTTTGTGTCCAGGTTTCAGTGAGTTCAATGCTGGACCAGACACGATCATCGTTCATGGTCTTCCGCGGTTTAGATCGAACTCTGCCAGCGATCGGACAGATCGTAAGGATCGATTTCCAGCCCAGGGCTGGCATCCGAAAGAATTATGCCCATACATAAAACTAATGCCGAAGAAAGTTAGTGAAAGCTCGGGGAGCGATGGAGAGAAGTTGAGAAGAGTTTAGTGGAGCACTGTGCCGAGCTCTCCAGCCGAATCGGGGACTACGTTGCGGAAATAAATTACCACGGAAGCAGGAATGATTGAGAAAAAGCATTAAAGTGATGGGAACGCGTCAATTTTCTTGAAGTGGAATTTGAGAAATACACTGTGGCTATTTACGAAATATCGTTGCGATCATCCTGCTGGCAGTTTGCACGCCATTTGCTGGCGATCTGACATGCAAGGTTTCGTCCAACCTCGGTGATCAGGAAAAGTCGCACGGATTTATTCCATTTCGCGTGCTGAATGGACTTAACACATTTCTTTAAAGCGAGATTTTCAGAGCGTGTGATATTTTCGACGCTAAAAATTTCTGAACTGCTTATAACGCTGGTCACAGGTCAGATTTGGATCCTATCAGCAGAAGTGGCACGACATGCAAGACTTTGTCGACGCTTGACGATCGCAATATGTCGCCCGGATTTATTCTGAGTGGACTCGATAAATTTGTTTCAAATCGACATTTCCAGAACGGATAAAGTGTGTTCAATTCCACCCTGAAAATTCCTGAGTTCTTTATAACGCTGGTCAGAAGTCAGATTTGGATCCTATCAGCAGAAGTGGCACGACATGCAAGACTTTGTCGACGCTTGACGATCGCAATATGTCGCCCGGATTTATTTTGAGTGGACTCGATAAATTTGTTTCAAATCGACATTTCCAGAACGGATAAAGTGTGTTACATTCCAAGTTCCTGAGTTCTTTATAACGCTGATTAGAAGCCAGATTTGGATCCTATCAGCAGAAGTGGCACGACATGCAAGACTTTGTCGACGCTTGTCGATCGCAATATGTCGCCCGGATTTATTTTGAGTGGACTCGATAAATTTGTTTCAAATCGACATTTCCAGAACGGATAAAGTGTGTTACATTCCACGCTGAAAATCCCTGAGTTCTTTATAACGCTGGTCAGAAGCCAGATTTGGGTCCCATCAACAGAAGTGGCATGACATGCAAGGTCTTAACGAAGTTCGACGATTACAATATGTCGTTCGGATTTATGCCGTTTCGCGTGCCGCATGGATCTAATTAATTGTCTGGAAACATTTTGAGTGCGGTTAAAATACAAATGGCGATACCGCCGACGCTAAGCATTTAGAACAGCTTATCGTCTCGAAGTCATGCTTGAATTTCAAGACTTGGGACTCTCAATCCAGGTTCATGTCTTACCAGCAGAGATTCCTCGTGTGCCGGTGCTTTCGAAAACGTCCCGTGCCCGACGATGAATTGCAAATCGGAGGAAAGAAACTTAATTACACAGCGAGTCTTGCCGTTGCACCGAGGACCGTTTGGACGTGCCTTACATCAAGGGACACGGCTGATTGACTCGGGTAATTCGTTGATCGAATATCACGGAGGAGCCGAGTGAATTGACCCGCTCCGTCGAGTGCTCCCAAAGGCGTCCGGAAAAATGGCGGAACTCATTCGAAGTGGAAATCAATTCGGCAAGCGGCCGTGTTTTGCTCTGCCTGCAGATCTCGGAGTCCACCTTTGGAGCGGAATCTGAAAACGCGAGGTCTCGGCAGGCTCCGGGGCCGAAAGTTGCGAAACGTCGGACTCGTCCAGTTTCCTAACGAACTATCGATTCCGCTTCTCTCCGCCCGGGCGGGAAGGGGAGCGGAATATCCGCTGGCTATCTCTCCTCGGAATCGCGAGATCGGTCCCTCCGTCGGTTCTCGGAGGCGATAATTCCGTTCGATCGGCCTTGGATCGTCCGAAATTGCCGGTCCATTATCACGGTTACCCACGGGGACCCGGGGTCGACGCTTGCGGGACGCTTGCGGAAAAATGGCCGCGCAAAGATCGCCCGTCGATCCCCAGGTGCCGGATCAAATCGGACCGAGCGACAGTCACTCCGAGGCGGAACAAATATGTAAATAATACAAACCGATCCGATCGGGTACCGCGTGTCAGAGGATTGCGACAAAAAGCTGCGACAGCCCATTTCAAGGACCCCGCAAGAGCGCTCCTTTCCTGATCGCTCTTTTCTTCCCGTCGCTTTTGGACGTTTATTTGTTTATTGCTGGAACGTCCACCACAAATGAACGGGGTTGCGCAATCCATGGCGTCTTTTTCTTGAAGGTTTAGTTGGCTATGAGGACTTTTTTTAACCGGTATTGTCAGGGTCTGAAGAGTTCATTTTGATGATGGAATTTGGGTGGAAGAGATAGTTACCACGAGACCCTGTGGACGGTAATGGTGATGGACAGCCATGATCTTTGGTGAGACTTGGAATCTATCCTAGGGATCTGATCAGCTGTTGTGCTTCCTGTATATTAGAATTCCACAACCTCTCAGCAACTGCATAGTTGTATTTTTTTTGTTCCAATCGCAGAGGTTCATTGTCCATACCTGGTAAATGTCTTTGGAAGCATCACCGCGGTATAAAATATTTCATTACCTTCATAGCTGCATTAATGAGAATATTAGAATGGATTCCAAGGACTTTAGCGCTGATTCCGAAGAGTCCGTGCTGGACTTTCCTTCGCTGATCTTCGCCGCGTAACGTCTCGGCACTTTTCTCCTCAATTGCCGATCGACGAGCAATTCCCGCGGCTTCCTCTGGGACTCGAGGAGGCTCCAAAAGGCCCAAAACGTCGAAGTGAGATCTCAGAGCCGCAGATTTGGGGGTACCTCGAGAACCCGAGGAACCTCAGGTCAGCCGAAAAATTCGGTAGCTGTCGGTTTCCGAGACGAGGGGCCCATCGACCTTAACCTTTGCGTAGCTAGGTGTAGCTAGGCGTTGCCAAGTGTGCAGCTACTTTGGGCCCGGGCCCGCTCGAGGAAAGGGAGGCGTAGGCAGACGGACAGGCGGATCGCGGTCCAGCATGGACATGGACAGCCCTGAGTGTTCGCTTTGTATAATTCGAGCAATCAAGATAATGGTGAGCAATATGTAATTATATCATTGTTTGAAATTACCCACCAACGGGCGTTGTTACCGGGGGTTGGAGGGCGTCTGGGAGCGACCCGGGCCCCGTGCGCGCACCAGCGCGGCATTCCCGATCTCGGGGCCCGAGACGGGCCTCTGAGGTGTTATTAGGGCCTGACATTGATACATCCAACCGCGAGGCCACATTGGCGTAGACCGTAAGCGCTATTTATTTAACTGGGATTCAAACCACGCCATCCGCGACGGGTTAAGGACGGGGCCCGACCCGGATCCGCGAATTTTGCAGCTCCCGCCGGCCCTACGGGAACGTACGGCCCCGATTTGGGGGCGATCTCTTAATTAAAGAATATCCGGATTCAAAGGTGCTATTAATGGGTTTCGTGGGTTTTCATTGACGAACCGACTGCCTGGTCCAAGTGTCATCCCTCTATCTTGGGGCTGATGGTCGTGGGACCTTTTCAGTTTGCGCATATTCCTGAACGCATGTTCGAATACCCGACATGTGAACGGACTCCTGGACTGTTTCTCTGACACGTGGTTCATGGTCTTCTTGCACTGAAATTCCCAGGTGAAATAATGCGATTTTCAGGCTCAAACCAGACATACCTCATTAACATTTCCCCATATTAAGTCCTGGAATAATACCCTCCTACCTGAATTTACGCGACACTTTTTCACGCATTAAATTGTAACACAATTTGCGCATTTTTTATTTCCAATATTTCTCATATCTCGGCTATATGTGATAATAGTTTCCCACTGGGGATAGTTTTCTGCATCGAATGGAATGGCTTATTTGACCTGGTCCCAATTTGGATGTGGCTTTGATTGTCTCCTCGGTGTTTCCCTCGAATTCTGGGCCTTGTTTAGAAACCTTGGAGGTTCTGCTTTGGCCTTTGGTCGCGCGATTTGGGCACGTGGGTAATTACGACATCAGTGGGCCCGATGTCGGGGACTATTCATCAACGTCGCTCGTTTCACCGAGGTCCCCTTGGCCAGGACCCGGACTCAGGGGCCGGGCCTCGGCAGTGGCAAATCTCTATTTGATGAGTCCCAAAATCGTCGTCATTATGGCCGGGGATAACGGAAGTCCCAGCATTGGGCCCCGGCTGCATTTAACACCGCCCCGGACCCAATACCTACTCTCTGAAGCCATTGCATCCGATCATCACTCCTAAAAATAGTGATCCTCGACTAGTCACTGCCGAAAGATAAAACCTCAACAACAAAACAGTATTTACAGCCAATGTAAAAATTATAGTTCATGCATCTTACAATTTAGTTCCAACCGGACTGAACTTCTTACCTGTAGAAAGATCATCCTTAACTATCTTGGCATAAAAAGCGAAGCAATGCGTTTGAAAGATGTGCAGTTCGTACTAAAATTAGGATTTGTATATCGGAATTTAATTCCAATTTAAATGGAATTCTGTTATTACCGTAAGGAAGCATCTTGAACACGAGCGTTTAGAAAAATCTGGTTTGCATAAAAATGATCAATTCTATATCTTAGAGTTTAATTCTAATCGGAATGAATGTCTAGTGTGGGAAAGATGAATCGCCTCGAGGCTTGGAAATAACTAAAACGTTTAAAAAGTTAATGATTAAATTTTGTTAATTAGCTGTCGCTGGCATGTACGGAGATTGGGTTCTTTTTTTAATGAAACGTGGTTGCAAATAATATGTGGAAGAACATCTAGAAATAATGCATCGGGGTATCAGGACTTGCATTGGGGTCACTACTTCCGCGTTGCGTTTCATTGCGTGGGAGGCTCTCGATGGGATTAAGGGTTGACCGATGGGGCACCTCCGCTCAGAAACCAATGGGGGAACAAATCGGCAATATTATTGCTTCAGTGCCTATTAAATAATACGGTGCACATGACGTTCGTAGCGCAAAAATACCCGCAATGCTTGCAACATCGTATCTCAACGGTTTGAAGTAATACACGTTAATGAGACTGTAAGAGATTAATTGATCTCATACTTCAGGAACATTATTTATTACTGACGAGGCAATAGTTGAAAGCGATATGGAATGTAAGATAAAAAGCTGATTATTCCTTAGTCGTGAAACATATAACGAGATATACTCGAAATAAAATCATTTTCATGCGACACTGAAATACCTTATGCACTGTGAGAGAACTTTCGTACAACTTATCGCATGAGCCTTGCAATAATTATAAATTATTAGAAGCGTAATCTGGGACAAATTTATACATTTAAGATGCGTCAAAGTGTATTTCTCTCCCAGTGATTTGGCATTGGAGTAGAGGACCGGAAAAATTATTGAAAAAATATATTAAGCCTCTACGTGGGATAAACACTGTAAATCGATTCTCGTAAACGTTACTTTTTTTCGCGCATGAGGTATTAACGTGACGTTAATGTACAAATAGTTGCTGTTCGATGCATGTTTCTTTCCTTGCATTGCGGTCAACGTGACGTGTATCTCGGTGAAAAACGAACGTCGTTCTATTAATATTGCATGGAAATGATAATTCTTGAACAATTTGCGCAGTTATCGATGATTAGCAGCCAGCAGAAGTAACAACGAAACGCCTATTAAGACAATTTCGAGTCTACCTTGTGAATAGAGATAGGTGCTATAACAGAGAGCTTCTTCGCACGCGAATCGCCGGTTTAACACCAATTGCACTTTTTGCCATCCTTCTGTTGCATTGGAAGAGAAACATGGCGGAGCTCGTGCAATGTTGCATTGTTAGCGCCACTATGGCGGGGCTGGATGCTCAAAACTCATTTTCTCCATGAAGAATCGGCTATGGCCAAATGGCCCACTGCACGGAGGGACAATGGGACGTGCGAAGGGTGTTTAATTGGATTATTAGTCGGATCCCATGATAAATTGTGCAGGAAGTTCTTGGCCCGGTGAAAAATGGCGACGAGTTCGCATCCCGACGCGAAAACAAAGAAGCGGACTTTTCCACCAGTTACTTTTAATCTCGGCGTAAGTTGTCAGGAAACAAATATCGTGTCCGAAATTTCACACTACAGATATACACTTCTTATTAAATAAATATTGAAGTAGGTTATAAAAATGACGGTGGAAATTAACGTCTACTTAAACGTCCACGGGGACCGTGAAATGTTGACCCGTTTCATTTTATGTTTCGTTTTAAATAAAACCTGGCCAATATGGGAATGGTGATTAAGCGGCAAATTAAAAAGCGCGTCCCGCAGTGGGGAAAATTTTAGGGAAAACACATTTTGCGGTTTCCGTTGGCACATTTAATTAACGCGCGGTGCAAGGCTCGTTGACAGTATGCCGGGGAAAACATTTGAGAGGTTGAGGGAATTTCGTTTCGGATCAGGAAATTTTGGCTGACTTTAATTGCGGAAGATTTGAGACGGACAATGCATTCGCGGGATGGAGGGTGCTCGTCTGCGGCGCGGGGGTAGTTTCCGGGTATAGTTACATATTTGTCGGGGGTCTTATCCAAGATCACCCTCGCATAGCTCCTTTGTCGAGGCGGATTCGTTCGCGGTTATGAGAAAGCGGCCCTTCCCCGGAAGAAAGGAAGAGGGTCCCTTTTTCCGTCGGTTATTTCGTTCGTTAGTTTCGAGCTTTGAACTGTTCTCTTCCCTTCTTTGGACATTGCAACCCTTCGCCGGAATCCCTGGACCTTGGAAACATCCCCACAGCGATGGTCAGCTGATTCCATGATCGGCATCTTTGGATCCAGAATTATCCGAGGGGTTATTCACTTTGAAATCGGTGAAACCGATTTCCTTCTTCGAGAGCTGATTGCCTTTGATTCCATATGATAAACAATACGATTCGCTGACAAGTAACATTGGTCTTTAAAATTGTGACAGTGTTTCGGTGATTTCCAACGATTTTCAGCTGACTTCTACATGATTTCAAGCGTTAAAATCCACGATTTCCTGATTGAATATTCTTTCGGAATTATCAGTCTACGACGTACGTCAGTATGAATGACGACATTCGGAATTATTAGTGACATTCAGTCGGCTTCAGAAATATCCCCATGGTGTAGATGCGATTGTGTGGGCACCTCATCCCATGCATGGCACTTTTGGACCTTAAATTATCACAATTATCATTCGTGATTGCCTGCGATCAAAATTACCAGTCACTCTGTGTCGACCACGGAAACGTCCTTATGATGTGGTTGCGATGGTCAGCTGATCTCGCGCGGAGCATCGCTGGATTCAGAATTAGCAGAGTTATCGGTACCAAAGAGCCGACTCCAGACCATGTGCTCTAATCAGCATCCTCCAAACCATCTACGTCTCCAAATCCAAAACCCAAGGCGCCTCGAAACAAAAACGTAATACTGCCCATTCGGCGACCATCACCAATACTTTGGGCCCTTCGACATGGAACCCCTAGCCTGGTGGGGGCACCAACGAAAATGCGTTTCCGAGGAGTTTCGAAAGAAAGAGGTCCAGTTCGTTAGTCGAGTTTCTCGAAGCCGAATGCTGTCGAACCCCCCTTCCGGGGTGCGTAATCCACGCAGCATCCGCGTACATGTACGTATATCTCGGCCATTGTGATCTTGACCGTGAGCCCGGTCGAAGTGAGGGCCCGCTCTCTCCCAGGGAGCATCTCTGGATTCAGAATTAGCAGAGTTATCGGCACCAAAGAGCCGACTCCAGACCATGTGACCCTCTCTAATCAGCATCCTCCAAACCATCTACGTTTCCAAATCCAAAACCCAAGACGCCACGAAACAAAAACGTAATACTGCCCATTCGGCGACCATCACCAATACTTTGGGCCCTTCGACATGGGACACCTAGCCTGGTGGGGGCACCAACGAAAATGCGTTTCCGAGGAGTTTCGAAAGAAAGAGGTCCAGTTCGTTAGTCGAGTGTCTCGAAGCCGAATGCTGTCGAACCCCCCTTCCGGGGTGCGTAATCCACGCAGCATCCGCGTACATATACGCATATCTCGGCCATTGTGATCTTGACCGTGAGCCCGGCCGAAGTGAGGGAACGGGCCCCTCTGGAGCCCGCTCTCTCCCAGGGAATTTCACAAACGAGCTGCCTGTTAATGAGGCGATATTTCAGTTTTTGAGTAACTGACCTAGCCGAACCAGGCCTCGAACCGGTTCGCGAGTCTCGCCGGTGTCTGCCGTCGAAACGTATAGATCTCGTCGTTGCGCCTCCGTTCCACCTCCTGGCACGGGGCCTCTCTTTCTCTCTCTCCCGGGGCCCGTTGGGCCCGTTGGGCCTGCACGGTGCCCTCTCCTTCCGACCCATGGGACCGGCGGTCCCATCGCTTCTCGGGACGCGTCGCGCGATGTCGGTGTGAATGGGGACCGGTGGGTTGGACTACCCCGTTCGGGCCCGAGGACAGGATCGGTGACACTTTTCATCACCGGGTCGATCGATCTCTCGCTCGGGGTGCCGATCGATTCATTATCGAGCCACCGACAGCGCCGACGAGAGGGGGCCTTCGAAACGGCGAGCATTTTTCCGGAGAGACCAACGCCAGATGAGGAGCGTTGGTGGTTCCGGTGGGTAAGGCCCATCATACGAAGGACAATACAAACCCAAAGCTGACGCTTAGTAAACTAAATCCACAGATGACATAATACATGATCCGAAGATACCTCTCGTAATTTTCTAAAACGACTTGAAACAATCGGCTCGCTCCAAAGGAAGCAATTTCTCGTAATGTGGCCTTTCGAACCTTGTTATCGCCATTTTAATAAATCTAGCCGTAATCTATGGGGCAGTTTTGATCTGCTAGGATACTTATAAAATAGCGGGGATTCTTTTTCTTCTGCTGCACTTTGTGGATGACTCTTGTCTGCCTTTTATTATCATAAATTCGTCTCGTATCGAGTCGCAACTGGTGGTCCAAGAAAAGATGGAACCACGCGCCCTGGTCCTTTGGGTACCAACACCATTATGGCTGCAAGACTCCAAACAGCATCCCGATTTACCGCCCGCGAGTAGATGAGAGGGAGAGGGCGGCAGGATGTACGGCGATCAGATATCGAGAATCGAAATGAAAACCAAACACGGCTCCCCAATAATTGATAGAATAAATTAAATCATTTGTCTTGGGAATTAAAAAGGTTATTTATATACGACAGGGCGTAGCTATACGCGTAGCGCGTGCGCGCGCGCGACTGGCGCAGGGCCCACGTGGGTGACTCCGCGAAAGAGGGCCCGTTTCCCGGAGGGGTGGCGCGGGGAGGGGATAGAGAAGGAAGCGGGCCCGGGGGCCCGGGGCCCTGGGCCTCGGTGGGACCTTTTGTTTTTCGGCCCGG
This sequence comes from Orussus abietinus, assembly GCF_000612105.2. Taxonomy (NCBI): domain Eukaryota; kingdom Metazoa; phylum Arthropoda; class Insecta; order Hymenoptera; family Orussidae; genus Orussus; species Orussus abietinus. Next base: position 809,097 of record NW_019394256.1, read on the forward strand.
CTTTCGATTTATTCCCCGCTGATGAATCAGGTGTGGCTCTCCTCGAAGTCGAGATTACTTTTGTGGGCGGGTCTCTTTCTGTCAGAGCCTCCGAGAGGCCCAGGTAGAAACGCTTATAACTTCCCTCTCGTACGTTTTGCTTCTGGGCCCGAGAGGAGACGTCGGGGCCCTTCCTCGGGACTCTTCCCTCGGCTTGATTTAAATTGGAATACGAAACGCGGAATACGAATCCCCTTGTCTAATTGCCATCCCCTCGAGTCGCCCTTGGCCCCTCCACCGCCCCACCAACCCTTTGGGTCCGGTCGGGAATGTTCCCATTTTTACCTCCGAATGAGGGAAGCTTGGTTAGTTTTTCTTTTCATACTCGACCTCCTTGAATTACTTCTTAAAATGACTACACGCCTGGCGAGAAATCATTACAGTATGTTTGTGCAGATTTAATTAAGGCCCTGGGACGTTCCCGACCAACCCTCTGGGTCCGGTCGAGAACGTAACCATTTTTATCTCAGAATGAGGGAAATTCGATCAACCATTTTTTCAAATTTGACCATCATGGATTGCATTTTAAAATGGTCATACGCGTAACGAGAAATCGTTGCAGCAAGTTTGTGCTGACATAAGGCCTTAGGACGTTCCCGACCAACCCTTTGGGTCCGGTCGAGAACGTTCCCATTTTTATCTCAGAATGAGGGAAACTCGATCAGCCATTTTTTTCAAATTCGACCACCTTGAATTACTTCTTAAAATGACTATACGCGTGGCGAGAAATCATTACAGTGTTTTGTGTAGATTTAATTAAGGCCCTGGGACGTTCCCGACCAACCCTTTGGGTCCGGTTGGAAACATTCCTATTTTTACTTCCGAATGAGGGAAGCTCGGTCAGTTATCTTTTCATATTCGACCACCTTGAATTACTTCTTAAAATGACTACACGCGTGGCGAGAAATCATTACAGTATGTTTGTGCAGATTTAATTAAGGCCCTGGGACGTTCCCGACCAACCCTTTGGGTCCGGTCGAGAACGTTCCCATTTTTATCTCAGAATGAGGGAAATTCGATCAGCCATTTTTTTCAAATTTGACCACCCTGGATTACTTCTTAAAATGGTCACCCGCATAACGAGAAATCGTTGCACCAAGTTTGCGCTGATTTAAGGCCTTAGGAACACACCCCGTGAGTCGGCCATCTTGAATTATGACGTCAGAGAAGAGGAAATCGCATGAAATTCTCAGCCGGTATTTTCCCGAACTATTTATCTCTTTCGTCGAGTTATTGGTGTCGAAATAATCAGTGGATATGGAAAATGTACCGAGCACTCTACTCTGTCACCGTTCACAACGCAATTAGCGCAGATAAATAGATTGGAGAAATCAATTTGTTCCGACGGACTGTAGAAATCAAAATATCGCCTACAATTTATCGTCCACGCATCAGTTAAATTCATACAGACCGGTTTGCATAGATTTATCTCTATGATTTGTGGGTGGCTTAAGGTGGCTATGGAAATTATGATAAACGCGTGGATGACGCGTGGACGCTATAAAACTCAATTTAACTGTACAGTTCACAGATCGCTACGATTTATCCACCTTTAGAAAGATTAAGTCTTTCGTCAGAAAATTAACGTTTAATTTCCTGAGCTCGTTACGGATTTTCGAGCTGCCGGGAAATTCGGCGTTTTGGGTGGAGTTTGATGAAATCGACGCGTAACGAGACGTAATCCTGTCTGCGGAGCCAAAAAGGGATCTTTTATAGGGGGGGATCTCAGCAGGGATTTTTTAATATCGGGCCCTTCCTGGTTCCCGAAGGACACGTGCGTGACCACGCGCCTCCACGTGGCGGCTGTGAACGCAACGTTGGAGATTCGCAATTTCCAGATTTCCATTCAACGTTTTTTTCATCCCCGATCAGAGACGGAAATCTTTCCGGAGTCCATATTAGGTAAAATCATCCCAAAGGAAAAATTGCCACCAGTAGTCCCGGAAACGGGGCCCGTCGGTCCCATATCTGCACATAGGGCCCAGATTAAATCCTCATCCAATATTTCCACTAATCTTTCCAAGGTGTTGCGATGTAATGATCCGAAGATTTCCAAGTAAACATGCACCGATGAAAATCTATGGAAATTTACATACACTCGTTACGCATTTCATGACTCAAGTATCACATAGGAAAACGTAAAATAGAATAATTGAAATTTATTCCGGCATGAAATTAACCAACGATTGAGTATATCAATTTACACGGGCATTCTTATCAGGGTGTAGACGGTTCTTTTGAACGACGCGCCGCTGTCGGCGCATGCGCAATCCCTACGAAATTAATTCACGGGTCCGTAATCCAAGGCGCTGCATTCGCTTCTAATCGTCGCACCAATTTGCGGCATCGACAAAGTACAGCTATCCAATTACAGAGATCAGTGCTCGAAACGGAGACTCCCTCCGCCCCCACCACGTGTTCGAAATTACGATAAACATGTCGCGCCGATTAGTGGGGATGTTTTCACAGATGACACGCGAAAGGGGTGGCGCGGTTTAATCGTTCCCGGGCGGCCCGGCGCCGGCGTAATGATATTGGTTTAGGCGCATCATTTTTACAATTGCCAATAAATAACGAGGAGGGGGGAGGGGAAGGCCGCGCCGGCGAAGGGGAGGCGAGAAGGCGGCGGTGCCCGCGCCGAGTCCGGAGGAGCCGGCGAGGGCGCGAGAGAGAGGGCGCGAGGCGCCGCGCAGTGGGAGCGAGAGAGATGCCGACAGATGCAGGCGGCGGACTGGGGTGGGGGTCGAACGGACCGGCATTGACGGCCGCGGGTCGGCCATACTTGAGACGCGTCTGTTTTCTCAGACAACAGGAGAAAACAAAATATCGGCGCGAACCGACGTCGGCCGAGACCGCTTGGGACGGTTTCGCGGCGTGTAAGTACGCCTCGGCTATTGGCGGGCCCCACGGGAAGCTCAGTTGGCTCTGAATTATCGTTCCCTGACTTATCGGCCGCCACTCGGTCGAGGGCCCGCCAGATAGCGCGGCGGTCGGACATGGCGCGCCGATTTCGGTGACGTGGATATTTTTTCAGATTTTTATTGATACCTTCAGATCGATACAATTTCTGTGAACGTTGTTTTTCGTCGACGTGTCGCTCTAATTTCGGTTACGGAGATGCTTTTCATATTTTTCTTGGTACCTTGAAATTAATACAATTGCTCCTAACGTTGTTTTTCAACAGCGTGTCGCGCAAAATTCGGTGACGGAGATGTTTTTCATATTTTTATGCTACCTTCAAATCTATACAATTGCTGTGAACGTTGTTTTTCGTCGACGTGTCGCTCTAATTTCGATGACGGAGATGCTTTTCATATTTTTGTTGGTACCTTCAAATCGATACAATTTCTGTGAACGCTGTTTTTCGTCGACGTGTCGCTCTAATTACGATGACGGAGATGCTTTTGATATTTTTGTTGGTACCTTGAAATTAATACGATCGCTTCGAACGTTGTTTTCGTCAACGTGTCGCGCTAAATTCGGTGACGTATTTTTCATATTTTCATTGGTACCTTCAAAGCGATATAATTGCCATGAGTGTTATTTTTCGTCGACTTGTCGCTTGAATTTCGATGACATAGATATTTTTCATATTTTTATTGTTACCTTCAAATTAATACAATCGCTTCGAACGTTGTTTTTCGTCGACGTGTCGCTCTAATTTCGGTGACGGAGATGCTTTTCATATGTTTCTTGGTACCTTCAAATTACTACAATTGCTCCGAACGTTGTTTTTCGACAGCGTGTCGCGCCAAATTCGGTGACGGAGATATATTTCATATTTTTATTGGTACCTTCAAATCGATACAATTCCTGTGGACGTTTTTTTTCGTCAACGTTTTGCGCCAAATTCGGCGACGTATTTTTCATATTTTTATTGGTACCTTCAAATCGATATAATTGCCATGAGTGTTGTTTTTCGTCGACTTGACGCTTGAATTTCCATGACACATATATTTTTCATATTTTTACGCCTGCCTGAAAATTTATACAAGTACTAGGAAATTTGCTTTCATTACCTCGGCAACGTGGATTTCTTCTTACTTTTATAACTACCTCGGTAGAATTTCTCATCTCTTGCCACATTTTCAGTCACTGACATAAAAAAACATCCGAAGACCACCATCACTCATAAAACCGCGCCATGAAGTCAGTACAAATCTATCCGGCAAAAATTCACCGTGCGCAATTTAAAACAAGAATTCGCATTAAAAAGAACTTGTAAAGTGAGAGAACAACCCGTATCGGATTTATTGCGGACGAGTTAATTTTTTTTTCTTCTCACTTTTCCGGAGTTGATTTTAGACTCACCATAAAATGCAACGGTACACCCAGGAGGTCCCGATATTTGTACTGTATTTCTTGAAATACCGATACTCGTCGAGGTACAAAAAGCGAAGCGAGGAACGGTCCGCCAGGGTAGAGGAAAGCGGAGGAAAAGCGCGGGAAACTGCGCCAGGCTTCCGGAGGCGATTGGGCCCCACGTAAGGCCCCGGTCACGTGGGATCCCCGAAGGATCGGAAAGAAAAGGGCCGCGGCAGCGCCGGCCGATTAGTTCGCACCGCGGGAGTCCGGTTCGACGAAAATAAGCCAACTTCTCACATAATTCATCGGGGCCCGGTCTTCCTCCTGCGCCACCTAGCCGGGCCCGATACGGAGAGCGGAATACAAACGGAAATCATTAACGGTTTTGTTTCAAGGGACCGTCGTTTCGGCAGCGGTAACGATTCGCTAACGATCGGGCCCCTCTCTTCCCCGGTCGGCCACTTTGTCGAGCGGAGGAAGAGGGGCCCTAGGGATCTCTCGGGCCCTGCGAGTCAGGCGTGAAAGATCGGCCCGGCGCTACCGACGGCTCCGGCCTTCGAAGGAGCCGAACCCCCCTCGGGTTTCCTGCCCCCCGAGAAATACCGAGCATCCTTCGGTGCGAAGGAAACGCTGCTTGCTCTCTAACGCTCCGTACCTAATTTTCCTCATTCTCTTACGTTTCCTCCTTTTCCATTTTTCAAAGCGAAGACTACTTCGCACGTTTCACTCGACATGATTCACTGAAATATTCCTGATTTTCCTCAGTTTTTTACGTTTCCTACGTTTCCGTTTTTCAGAACGAAGACTACTTCGCACGTTTCACTCGACATGATTCACTGAAAGGTGCCTAATTTTCCTCATTTTTTTATGTTTCCTACGTTTCCGTTTTTCACAACAAAGACTACTTCGCACGTTTCACTCGATATGATTCACTGAAATATATCTGATTTTTCTCATTTTTTTACGTTTCCTACGTTTCCGTTTTTCATAACGAAGGCTACTTCGCACGTTTCACTCGACATGATTCACTGAAAGGTGCCTAATTTTCCTCATTTTTTTATGTTTCCTACGTTTCCGTTTTTCTCAACAAAGACTACTTCGCACGTTTCAATCGACATGATTCACTGAAATATGTCTGATTTTCCTCATTTTCTTACGTTTTCTCCGTTTCCATTTTTTAGAGCGAAGACTACTTTGCATGTTTCACTCGACATGATTCACTGAAATATGACTAATTCTTCTCGTTTTCTTACGTTTCCGTTTTTCACAACAAAGACTATTTCGCACGTTTCACTCGACATGATTCACTGAAATATGCCTAATTTTCCTCATTTTCTTACGTTTCCTCTGTTTCCGTTTTTCACAACGAAAACTACTTCGCACGTTTCACTCGACATGATTCACTGAAATATGCCTGATTTTCCTCATTTTCTTACGTTACCTACGTTTCCATTTTTCACAACAAAGACTACTTCGCACGTTTCACTCGACGATTCACTGAAATAGGCCGATGATGACGCACCTTGACGGTACGGAGCTGGTACACGGAAAAAATGACATTAGTACTTTTAGCAAAGAACGGCATTGCCGATCTTACTGCAGGAATAATCTCACCGACGGAAATGCTTGCAATTATATCGAATCGTACGTGTAATGGAAAGCTTCCTTTGGAAAAAATGCTAAATTAGCAATTGAATTTGCTGCAACAGCCAGAAAGATATTGTCACTGTTCAAACGAACGAGGGATATACAATTTGTTGTCGCTAGAAAAGGATATTGAGACAGAATTGATATTGTCCCAGTGAAGTCACAATTTTTTGTTATCAATCTAAGAAACACGTTTCTGGACGAAAACTTTGCTGGCCGATTTTCAAGCGTTCACGTTTATCGCTGGAAGTGAAATTTCTTGTTACGACTGGGAATTCTTTTTCTGTACATGGGATCCGCCGAATGCTTGTCAGTGTTTTACGAGTCCTAGCATCCTCTCCAGATATTTTCACAAAACGACCAATAAGTATCGATACATTTATTCCGATACTGGGCACACATTCATGCTTTTCCTCGATGCAAGTAGTAAGTGAAAATATGATGGTACCGGTTAATTCCTGGGTGTAAATGACGGGATCTGTCGAACGATTGTCGGTACCCCAAAGATCCTGGGAGCAGGATCCTCTCTAGATATTTTTACACACTTTTGTATGTCTCTAAAACAATTTTTGGATTAGGAGTACGCCCTCCACTTTCTACGGTTTTGTTTAAAAGAACGGTCCTATTTTGGGAGAGCAACCAATCTTCCACCGTCGATGCGCAACTCCCGTATTCCGGCTCCTGTATTCCTCCTGTATGGATCCTTGGGGTATTTCGGGTGCTCGGAATCGGGCGTGAAAGATCGGGAACTGCCGATGGCTGGGGCCTTGAAAAAGGAGAAAGAAGCAGAAAAGGGAAAGGGAGAAAAAACACGGGAGCTCCCTCGTGCCTCGTAGCTGACCGAGAGGCGCATTCTCCTCGCAGCGAGCTTTTCTCATCGAATCGATCAATGACACGCGAACCGTCCCGACAATGCGATCGCGTTTCTTTATCGGAGTCATCAGTCATTCGGTATAAATATTAAATTCGGCAAAAAAAAAAAAGGAGCGCCCGGTAGGCACGGGGGTAGATGTTGCACCGTCATCCGGAGCGGTAGACAAAGCCCGGCGCAGCTGACCGGTCTGCCCGATCCGTCTGCGATCTAGGGTCCCTAGCCCTCGGTTGGCTTCAAACCGAGGCTGAAAACGGATCCACACCCTTTTTTCTTCCTAGGATTTCTAACTTTGATAGAAACGGTAGCTAGATCATTGCGTAGTTCTAGAAAATCTCAGAGAGCTCTTAAACTTTGCAGACACGTGGTCGCACAGACCCAGCTAGACCCATACACGTTACCCTGCTTATTCCCCATACTTTTTACTAATATTATTTCTCTAAATTCTTCGTTCATTTCATTCGATTTCTGCAATGCTTAAGATGAAGTGAAACATCCTTCAAATCAGTCGATCCGAATACAACACTTTTTTTTAAAGGTATTAGACAAAAGTGTTCGAAACTTTGACACATCACTCCTGACCATCTAAGAATTGTCCTGACACATTCAAAATTTGGATTTTTCAAACAAATTTTTTAACTCAGTCCAGGCCAGAACCAAAATGGCGTCGAGCTCTCATATTTCGATCAATATACAATTATCGAAGGCTCTGATATGAGAATCGAAAGGGTGAGGACAATTTTACGACAATTTAGAACACTCTGGTAACCGATAAACTCGCATTTGAACGGGATAAAGGCAAAAAAAGTGTTGTATGCGCTTCTTTGCTAAAACGATGGTAATACGAGGTCTCGGAGTGAAAATTTAATTGACCTGGAAATCACAGATGGCGCAGGGGGTCCCTCCGCAGTTAATTAGGGCCCCAGAAGGCATGAATCCAGAGGATTTCTGGAGTTTTACTTCGATTTCTTTATAATTATTGTACGAAAATGACAGGTGGAGTATGCCATTTGGTACAATACACAATATAATTCGACCCAGCTGTTAATATAAAAACGAACGTCGGCAACGTAGGCATTTAGAAAAATCCTCTTTATCGGCGTTGATCAAGTTCCTCGACGTATTTCACTTCACCTTAAGGGGACGTGAAAGTGCCATCTGAGGGGTAAATCGTTCATGACTTTTCTTCAAACTGGGTGAACAGAATCCTTTCAAACTTTACACCGTGCATGTGAAGCCTAGAAGGAAGGTCCTGACGCCCGGGAAGTTTCATGTTTCGCAAACAATTTATAAAATATTTATAAACAAGTTTTTAAAAATTGAGATTGCATGGGGGTCAGGAGTTTCATTATGGTCTCCATATCCACGTTGTAAAGTTTCGAACGATTTGCTATATTCAATTCGGTAAAAAGTTTCATAAACGAGACTTTGACGCCACTTTCATGTCACCTTTATATTCTCTGAAAGGCCTAACTTTTCAAATTTAACGGTATAGTCATTACTTGCACCTTGTAGTGAAAAAATTTAAGGGACAATCGCGTGTTTATCTTCATAATAGTAAAATAGCACGCCTGTCGTTAAGGATTGATAGTGGCTAGCTGAAACGTGCCGCTATCATCAACTGCCTATCTAATGTGTACTTTTCTTTTGTTTCAGGTAAGCTTCGTTCGTTCATCTTTCATGATTAAATCGTGAGTACTAATAGTTCATACCTGTTACGCTAGTTGATCGATACCGTAATTGAACTCATGATCAGCCGTAGAAGTTAGGTAGCTATACACCCAAGGATAAATTATTGAGAGATATCTATGCAAACTGGTCTGTGTAGATTTAGATAACGTGTGGATGATCCGGGGACGATATACACGGAGAAAAATCCAGCAATGTTCATTACATTTGCTCACTTATCAAAGTATCGGTGTAATTGCAATAACAGTCTATACGCACAACTACAATTTGTCCTTTTAACCAGGTTGCAGCTATAGTTGCAAAATCTTAGTAAAGGTGTTTTGATTCTATTTGCACATTTCAATGTTACATCTACAACACTGGTAAATTAAAGTTGCACCTGATAAGGGACGGGTACAAATGATTAGAACCGCTGTACAATTTTCAAGCGTAAATTCCAATGAAATTTCTCCACGTGGAGATCGATTTAAGCTACAGCACAAGAAGCGTCTGGAAATTATTGCAACGTCTGTAATTATCAATAGGAAAAATAGAACTCATCAACCAATCAGGACTTTCTGTCGAGACCAACGAGTTATTCTTAGAGCTAAGATCTATCAATGAATCATATAAAAGAGACTTCGAATTTTTCAAACCTCCACCATGGTATAACCCCCCAACCACACAGATCACAAATCGCTGCTATAAATTGTTTCGTGTGTAGCCACCTTTAGAGTTAGGAGTCCAACCCCAAAGCACGTTTCTCATATTCCATATAATCCAGTTTACAGGGGGGGAATTCATTCCAAAAGGTCCGAGAATGTCCTAGGACACATTCGGTGCAAAACATGTTTATGTTTGGAGGAATTCCAAGTACCACGCGTACAAGCTCCCGGGATTTCTGCTGCCGCCAATCGGCGATGGGCTCCGATCGGCTCCGATCGATGGCCATCGATCCTTCGGACCTTGTCCAGTTGGATCTGGTGGGGGAATCGCAGGGGGGAGGTCAAGGGGAGATCTTGAGGTGGTCCCGAAGATCCCGCCTGGCGCTCCTTTGGCAACGCGCGTGCATCCTGCCAGTTATCCTTAATCGATGCTCCCCGGTCATTGGCGCATGCATGCATACACATACGAGCCGACCGTACGCGGGCCGGCCGAACGAGGGCAATTTGTCGGCCATCTTGCTCTCCGGCTCCCTGCCCCTTACCCCGGCGGCTGCGAGATATCCGCAAGAAAGACTACAACCGAAAACACCATGGCGTAGGCCCCCGGAGAAGCCGGGGGCCGTAAAGACCGATGCTTTACGGTCCCATCGTTGCACCGCGCTGAGCCCCAGCCGATGCACCGAGGTGCGCGAGGGCGCAATTATTGTGGCTGCTGTCTTTTTCCAACCGAGGTCCGCGTCGGGACGCCAGTTTTCTCCGCTCGCCTAGGATAATAAACCTCTGGACGTCCCGTTCCGTGTCCGGATGTACGGACACAGGGGACCGATTCAGATTCTGGGGTCTGATTCCGAAGTTGGGTGGCTTGATGATCAGCCATCGGGTGTGATCTCTAGAACGGAAGACTTCATTCCTATGAGATGTTATAGGGCTATCAGGGATTGGGTCATGATCGTGTGCAAACATCGCGACAACTTCTGGTGGCTTGATGATCAGCCATCGGGTATGATCTCTAGAACGGAACACTCCATTCCTATGAGATGTCCCGTTCCGCGTCCGGATGTACGGACACAGGGAACCGATTCAGATTCTGGGGTCTGATTCCGAAGTTGGGTGGCTTGATGATCAGCCATCGGGTGTGATCTCTAGAACGGAACACTCCATTCCTATGAGATGTTGTTATAGGGCTATCAGGGATTGGGTCATGATCGCGTGGAAACATCGCGACAATTTCTGGTGGCTTGATGATCAGCCATCGGGTATGATCTCTAGAATGGAACACTCCATTCCTATGAGATGTTATAGGGCTGTCAGAGATTGAGTTACGATCGTGTGGAAACATCGCGACAATTTCTGGGTTTGGGAAGTGCATACATGTAGGAAGTGGATAAATTGCGCCACGCTAAGTCCCAGCCGATGCCCGAGGTGCGCGAGGACGCATTTCTTCCTATGGACGTTGAGATCACTTCGAGTTCCAGACATAAGCACGCGTTTCTCCGAGTAGAACCCCTTCGAAGACCCTCTCGATAACGAGCTCGAGGAGAAAACAAGGGATGCAGACGCCTCTTCTCCCTTTCCACGGTGCTAGGGATGAAAGGAAATCCAGGCGACGCATCGTTTAAGGTTTCATACGATACAATCGCGAGTTAGGGTAACGATCGCAAGGCATTGTTGGTGCTTTCGATGCGTTTGCGCGCACAGAGGCTCACTCGAGGTGCCGATGAGCCCGGACGAGGGTGCATCGCCCTGAGTGCACCCTCAGATGCAGGTGCCCTGGAAGCGCGATTCTTCCTCTTTGGACGAGTGCCCTAGCGGGGCCCGGGCCCCTTTTCGCCCCCTCCATCCCGCCCTTTCCGCGCCTCCGCCATCTTGGGGCCCGATCGTTTCGGACGCTCTTAATTACCGCTCCGAAGGGACGCGCCGTGAATGGACTCCCTTTTCTGTCCGCCACTTCGACAAATCATTTTTGTTCCCGCGCGCATAATGACCGGGCACTTCGCCGAGGGGCCCCGGGGGTGGCGGGGGCCTCCTCGAAGGAGTGGCTTTTCATTTTGGATGTTTTGATCGTCTTCCTCTGTCCCGCCGCGACTAAGGAGTCGCGTGCAGATGCAGCTGCGGTCCCTCATGGGAGCTGGCTACTTGCACGCTTTCGAGGGATGGGAATTTGTCGGCAAACTGGGGGAGGGCTTTCTTTTAGAGGGGAAGCTGTTCGTGCGGTAATTGAATGTCTCTGTGTACACAAGTACTCTTTCATTCCCTCGATCGGTTGAGATTCGTTTATACCCCGTGTCTTAAGAACGCGTTCGGAGATTTTCCTTTCATATGAAGGAAGATATTAATAATTTGTGATATTTCTAGGGCATCCAGATTTTCCTTTAATTACGCAACGCAAATTACGGAATACCGCCTGAAGGTTCGGCATGAACGCGCGATAGGACTCGCGGAATTAATTATTGACATACGACAATTGGCATTATGATCTCTAGCCAGCAGAAAAGGGACCAAGATGCAGCTTTGACGCGACTTTGGGGCGTTTGCAGTTTATCTTCATCCTTTATCGCGCGATAAACCGCTGTCATATCAGAACGTCGGATCATAAAATCTGTGCAAATTTAACTACAATGCGTTGTTAGATTTCCTGTCCACGTTTCAAGGCAACGATGAGAACCGATTATTTCGGTGACCTCGTGGTCCCTTGGAGAGAATTTCCCGAACTCGAAAAACGAGGCACGCGTGATATTAACACGAGCGAGCGTGAGAATTTCCGCGAGACTCGCGGAATCGCTTGCAAAACGCGTTCTCCTTTCCAACGGCCCATTTCGCAATGTCCGAAATAATCACCTTCCTTTCGAATGGTACCGGCGCGCGAATTATGCGAACCAGGTGAAACCGTCAGCGAGCATGCCGGTTAATTATCCGCCCTCCGTCATTATCGTCATCCGCGTCGTCGTTATCGTTAGGCCGTAAGAGTCACCTCCCTCCCTTGTTAATAAAACCTTCTCCCACTTTCGTTCTCTCTTTTTTTTTTTTTTCATATTTCCTAGTTTCCCCTTTTCTCTGTCTCCAGACGCATATTTCGTGTTCGTAAACCTGGGCTCGTCCTGTCATCCTGGATGCTGCGTGCGGCATCCGTCATTAGATTTATCTTATCCGCGATGCATCTATGATGCATTTCAGGTGCATCCGTAGGACGATCACACCGCATCCGCGGTATGTAACGCGTTTCGAGATGTCTTAATTGGTTGATGATGCACCGAGTACCTTGATTATCTCTAGTGATACATTTGCGATGCATCCGCGACTTAGAGGACATATTGGGTCGTTTTATTTGAGCGATGCTGCACCGATTATCTTGATTGTGCATCAGAATATCCACAATTCATCTACGATGGATCTGTGATATAGCATGCCCATGATGCATCTTCGGTGCATCAGAGATTTTTTCCCGGGGTGTGATGCATCTTAAGCGTTTTAATTGGCCGATGTTGCCTGGATTACCTTTAAAGTGCATCGGTATACCGACGATGCATCTTCACCCACGGTAGAAACTGCTTTTGAAACATCTCAATTGCTGCTTATACACAATCGATTTATGCACTTGTGCGTCATTGCGTAAGTGCAAACGGACCTGACCCGACCCAATCCAATCTGGGCAATGCTGCATCCGATGCAGAAAGTGCAGCGCTCGTTGCGTGCGCTCTGACAACAGCTTCGTCGGTGGAGAATCCCCTCCGGCGTTTAACTTCTAGAATTTAATTAGCTTTCCTGCGTTACAACTTACATTCTAACCTCACACGATGCATTTTCATGCAGCGGCACGGGAAAACGCATCCGATGCGCCCTGGGGGTACGTTCCGTCTTCGCGTTTTCCCTTTATCTCTGCCCATCATCCTCTGTGTTTAACTGTGTTTCCTCTCTCTACCGAGAAATGTGCAAAGGGTTTATGCAATTGAAGCCCCGCTCTTTATAAAATTACGGTCCGCATGCAGACCTCGCTTTTAACGTAAAACATGTTTCATTTGTAGCCTTCGAATGACTAAAAGACGTCTTTTAACACTAAAAGTCAGGCACGAGATATGGACACCGTGAAGTAGAAAATCTCATACGGCAATGTCTCTATTTCTTCCCATATCTACTTTTGCTTCTTATTTTCTATTAACGAGTTTTAAGACGCAATACCTCGATTAATATAACTATTTGCAGTACCACTTACCATATTTATGACTGCGAATTACGTGACAACGAGAATTTCTAAATTACGTTAAAGTAGTATCTAAATTGAAGAATATATTAAATAAACCCAGGAATAAATAGTTAAATCGGTTATTGCTGCCTTACACTGTCACTGTGCTAAAGTACATGCTCGGTAGGGTAAATAATAAAAGACGGTTATCATACTGAGAAGAAAAAAAAATTCATTGAACCTCTTTTAGCAGTACCAGTAAGAAACACTTCATTAATTCCAAGGGAAATCATTTGACCGATATAAATTGTCAGAATTCCGAATAAACCTCGCAGCCAATTTATTCCAGCTTATTTTAGTGAAATAATTATTCTTGGAATTAACAAAATATTTCTTTGGTTCAATGGTATATTTGTTTTTTCTGTACAACGACGTGGTTCCGTTTGGTTTTAAATCTCACTCGCGACCGCTCTTCTTTTCTTTTCTTTTTTTTACCCCGCATGCATCGGAGCCGATCTGCATTTTCTTTTTCACCTGTTGTTCCTTTGTGTTTTTTCTCCGAGGAGAGAATTGTTGTGGGGCAATTAGCCGCCACCGAGCCACCTCTTTGAGCAGTACCAGTAAGAAACATTTCATTAATTCCAAGGGAAATCATTTGACCGATATAAATTGTCACAATTCCGAATAAACCTCGCAGTCAATTTATTCCAGCTTATTTTAGTGAAATCATTATCCTTGGAATTAACAAAATATTTCTTTGGTTCAGTGGTATATTTGTTTTTTTCTGTACAACGATGTGGTTCCGTTTGGTTTTCAATCTCACTTCTTTTCTTTTCTTTTTTTTTTACCCCGCATGCGTCGGAGCCGATCTGCATTTTCTTTTTCACCCGTTGTTCCTTTGTGTTTTTTCTCCGAGGAGAGAATTGTTGTGGGGTAATTAGCTACCGTGGCCACTCGCTTCCCTTGGATTCGCGCGAGCGCGGCTTTGGCGTACGCGGGGAACCTGTTTTGTCATTGGTAAAAGACCGTGCCCGGCCGGAATCGCATGTCGGCGATATTGCGCCTAATGCATTATGTATAAATAGGCGAGCGTGCGGTTACACGCGTGCGAACCTCGGCGTGTACACGCGCGACGAGAGCGCGAGCGGACGCGCCGAGTCCGACCCGCCTGTCGGCTTGACGTTATCACGCCGGGATCTTTGCGATCGATCTCCCGCACCGGGATCGGCATCGAAATTGAAATCGAACCTGCCAAATCGGGGATCCGATGGGGGAGAAAGTCCCAAGGGATTGATTGAGACCGCCGGAAGCTTTATTATACAATTGGCGAAGTACTTGTTCCCAAGATACATATTTTTTGGAGACGCGATTAGCACGAGAGTTTTACAGTCGATCTTTAATTATATGTAATATATATGAGAGTTGATTATATGCATATATGTATATATATATATGAGGGGTGATTATATAAATATATAAATATATAAATATATAAATATGTATAATGTACGAGGGATGATCATGAGATGGAATCAAATGCTGTTACCGGAAGTTCGGTCATATCAATTAATCATATGTTAATTCAGTTATACCATTTTATGTCAAAATATTCCTGAAGAGAAATGAAGGCATCATTTATTATAGTCTCGGGAAGAAGATTACAATTATAATTGAAAGATTAGACCAAGGCGCATTCGTATGAAGAGCACGTTACACACGATCTGCCGAGCATTGACGTGCGTGACGAGACGTGGAGGAGTCGAAGCGAAACGAGTAGCAACCAGGTCGGCCTTATCTTCCGGGAATCTTTAAGATGATCTATGAAAATTGAAATCAAACTCATCATTCGGATAAGACCTACCGGATACAATAATTTCCCATGAAATCCCACCAGATCTTTTCTTCGAGCTGTCTCATGGTCAGCTTCAAAATCGGAGAGAGGTTTCTATTCTGGCCTCGTCACCATCATCATCTTCTGCCATTACGGCATATTTCTTGCCCTTTTGTTAGTTTATTTCTGCGTTTCTAGCGAAAAATATTCATCGCGAGATTTGAAGAAAAATAAAAAAATTATAAAAGATGTCCCGCATAATTCGGAGTTCTGGATTTTCGTCATTTTTCGATCGAACTCCTCCTGTACGGTATCATATATTTCAACGTTTTATCGTTGCAGAGGGTCCCAATTACCGAATATTTTCAAACGGGCCGAACAATTGGATCTTCAGGATTTTAGATAACGCCGATTTAAAATTTGTTAACAGTTTAATCTGTCCGATTCTCTGTCTTTTATAAATAAATTCTAACTTTTGAACTACATCCAATTTAAACATTTTTTTTTAACTAAATCCAATTTTATCGTTTCACCAGGGAGATTGTGTTACTAGCTGGAAACGGGTGATGACTGCATCGTCGAATCCGTTGCGAAACAATTTTAGCCTCTGGAACTATTTTTTAATTTATTTATACATAATTGCATGTTATGAAAATTAATGACATTTTGAAGGATTACCACGTTGACACGACTTATGTACGATGAATTGGTCACGATATAACCCAATAAAGGTAGTCGGGATATACCCTAATACCACCTACATTCATTGTTTACAACCGATGTGTAAATGTTTGTTGGCAAAAAGCAAAAACCACGTATTTCTTAATTTTTTGCGAGCAATCACATCGCGTAAGTGGAACTTAAGTAGGAGTGCTTGTTTAATGGATATTACAAAAAAATATCACCTGAAGGGTAGTTCACCCCCTTGAGGGGGTGCAACATTGCAGTGTTGCACCCTTCGAGTCCCTTATCGATAGGCGGTTCCAAAAACGCAGTTGCAAAGAAACGCGCTGTCGGCTCGGGATCACAGGGGAATCCTGGCGGAATCGGCGTTAAGAGGTGCTCTCTCGAGGTCCGAGGGTCGCCCTAATGCCCCTTTTTCCGGGGCTGGGACTCTTCGGGGCGCCCATCAGGGGTCTCTTCTATCAGCGGGTGTCGCTTTACAGATCGGGGAGAAAAGGTGGGCAATTTCGCGCCCCCGAAGGTCTCCGCGGGCGGCCCTGCCGAAAAAGCTCGCCGTGCGTGAACCGTGCGTAACTGTCGCACCGGTAGCCGATTCCGGCTCCACGAATGCCTCGCATTCTCTCTTCGTTCCTCTCTCCTTCACCCCCGAGGATTCCTTACGCCCCGATTATCCCGCTAAATGGGTCGGCGGATTTTACGCATCCCCGAATTATTTGTAACGCCGGAGAGTTGCGTCCCGTGCGGGGCGAGGATTTGATGCTGGCTAAAGGAGGGATAGAGAGAGACGGAGTGATCGGTCGGGATAGGGAGCGACGAAGAGGGAGGACAACGAGGGGCCCACTGTTTGTTTCGTTTGTTTCATTGTTTCGTTCTTTCGCTGATCTCGGTGGCCCCCAGTTGCTATGAGAAAATCTAGTGGTCTAGTTGCTTAGAAAGCGGAGGTTGTTCCATTTTCTTTTTTTTTTTATTACGATTTCGTTGCGTTTTGGAGTAAATATTCATCTTCCTACCTGCAATGATAAGAATCGATGGAAATTTACATATATCTTTGCACACCTCGTTACTGATGTTTCACCAAGAAAAACGTGTTATCGAAGAATTACAATTTGTACATTGTGTAAATACACGTAACATTGGATATTTACAGCAATAAGGCATTTTCAGTTGAAGCTAATGTAATATTATGTTATAGTTTTGATTAACTTAACTTAGATGCCGAATGGGATGTTACAGAAACAATGTAATTTTACGGAAATTTACTGTGGTGTCAAAATAACGAACGATTGGGTATGTGAATTTACGAGGGCATTTTTATCAGTGGGGGTTTCATGCCTTGGTTGAGCTTCGGAGATATAGGATTTATTAATCATAAGAAGAGGTTTTGAAAAATGAGCGAGACTTTGCAAACCCCTTTTCAGAGATACTTACAATTAGTTAAAGAAAATTACGGAATTTTGTGTCGATATTTAAGTTTGCGACTTGAAAGATTGAAAGATCTTATTTAAATTTTCGATTTCTGAAATTCATATACGACGTGCTGTAGCAATTGGACAATATTTTATTTATATGTTTTATAAATATATATATTGTACCTTATTTAAATTTCCATTTTCCATATTTCAAACATCTTCGCGCAGCGTACATTTTTTAATGAAAATTTATTGATCTCGATCATCGCACACATCTGAGGTATCGCGTTCATCATCCCCTACCATTTACCTTTTGTCCTTTTTATGAAAAACCGCAAACGCAGTTTAAATGACTCCTCGTCTAGCAAATCCTCTTAAGCAAGCGATTCGCAAATAGCGCAAATCGCGCAATCACTCGACGGATCAAATTGCCCGTGCAAATTGCCGGGACGAAGTGTTTAATTATTTTCTTTTCCACTTGTCGCGGGGAAAATGAAATTGGATGCTCCTCGAGGACGCCGTCGAAATGGGGGAAAGAAACGCGCAATGGTACGCTCCTACTTATTCTGATAATCTCGGGTAAACCTACTTACGCGGTATAATGCACGTGCATATAGGAAGAAGGGTGCACGTGTGTGCATACACGTGTGTTCACGCATGCGAGTGGACGCATACGCGTGTAGATTCCAGCCAAGGGAACTCCCGTGGTGTGCAACGAGTGCTATGCAACGCGTTACCGGAAATGACGATGAGATAGTGCCTCCTGCAATTTGTTGCAGGGAAGATATAACGGGTGCATGCATCGCATCTTCAGAGCAGATGCGTTTGTTCCTATGCATTCCTTCCTGTCCTTTTTATGAGCGATCGTGACCCGGGATAAAGATGCAAGAAGCGGTCATTGGGAAGCAATCCCTTTTTTTTAACCCCTTACATCGCCCCGTAACATTGTGTATCCTTATTTTTTAAGTCTCATTGGATTTTCCCAGAGAAGCTTAATGCACCACCTTATCAATTTCACCCTTTTTTTACCGAGAAATTTATTTTAAATTATGAATTTATTAATGAAGTTAGTTCGAGAAGGTTGGTATGTGGTATTTTTACGTCCCACCAGATTTCTCTTGGCTTGGTAAAGAATAGGGTTTTGGAAGGCTGATGAAAATAGCTCTTCTTCCCTTTATTTGATTTATTATTTTAACGGGTTGTGGTTTCATAATTGTTTGAAAATATTCCTTCGCTCTGCAGGGTTGTTTTTATGTTTTCTTCGGGGGATTTATGAAAATTGGGAATTTCTTTTTCTTATGCTTTATGAAAGCAGGGTGAGAACGAAATGATATTAATTTAAGGTCGACCAGGATAAGAGTTTCTTCTTTTGTTCGAAGTAATAGCAGGATAAGAGCTAAATGATACGACTTTAAGGAGGAACACTGCCAGGACGAGCTCTTTTTCATTTCTTCAGGATAGCGAGCAGGATAAGGACAAATTGTTCGATTTTATGAAGGCAGTCAAGAGGAATAAGGGCGAAATTGTTCGATTTCGCGGAGGCAGTCAGCTAAGATATGTCTTTCTTCTTTCCTTCAAGACGGTGCTTAAAAGTCTCATTGTACCAGCGTACAGGGTTCTCGAGAGCCCGAGGTATGGTAATTGCATTTAAAAACGCATTTGTTCCAATCTCAACCCCTGAACTTTCCGGGAGAAAGAAGCGCTCCGATCTCGCGGGTGGAGGCGCGAGAAATGAAATGGAAATGCAATAAAAAGTTGTAATCGAGCCGGGGGTCTCGATTTTTCTCGCCTTTCCGCTTTCCTCCGCCTCGCTGCATCGGGGGATGATTTTTCTCCTCTCGTTTCATATACTACACCAGGGTATATTCGTTCCAAGGGTGGCTCTTCCTGAAGAGGTCCTTGGGGAAACAAGGAAACGTCCCATCATCCCACCCCAATACTCCCTCTTATTTATTTCTGTATTTCTATCCAATTTATCTCGTAGTTCCAATAAAGCGAACAATTATCTTCATATTTAAGAATTTGCAGTTAATCCAACTTTTTTTTTTAAGTGAAACTTCTTATGGCAAAATAGTATGCGTAATACGTTTCAATGAGGCCCGTGTCAGAATGTGAAACGCTTTATTTACAATCAATTACTCCTTATATTCATCTTTGTATTTTTCCTGATTTCCAGTCATCCCCAATTTCCTCCAAAATATCCATTCATCTTCTTTTTATCTTGGGTACAAGGCAAATTTAATTTTCTGTAGAGGACCTTCCAAAAGAACGGTTTCTATATTTATTTGTGAGGAGGGCAAGTATATTCATTACTTCATCAAATTATCCATCACTTTTGATTTTACCTTGAACTTGATATCGATTCAATTTCCTATATATTACATTCCGAGGAAATATAGTTTCTATACTTTTGTTGATAAGGATTCATGGAAGATTGCTCCATTTTTTCCGGCAAGACTCGTCGACGAGTTGTCTAGGGTCAGTGTCGGGGGATTTTTTTATGCGGCGTGTAATTCGAAGACGATCGAGTAGGACCTCAGTTCGATTTATTACCCTGGCGGAGATCGAACGTGAAAAATGTCCTTCCAGAGAGGGTTGGCTCCTCCAGGGGTGTCCCATGGTCAAGGAAGATGAACCTTAAGGTCCACCACGGTCCATTCGATTCGATTTGTACGACCTGCAGGGGTCCTCGGGGATATCTCGCTTGATCGAAATGTCCGCAGCCTCGCGATAACATTGCGTTATCACCGTGATATTGTTTTAATTGGGACAATTGGTCCAATTTTCCCTCCGAGGACGGAAAAGGGGGCCGGACCTCGGGGAATTGCGACGGACGGCGTTTCCGCTAATTTATTCCCGCCACCCCGAAATTAGTGGGCGAACTCGGGGGTGTGATATCCCACTGCGCCAAATTCCTGGCATTCCGTTTATCGCGAATTAGTATTTTGCGGCTCGCCCCGAAATCACGGCTCGGACTTTCGGCCCGCAAGCGGAAATGCGAACGCGTTTCGTCAACCAGGGCGGAAAATGTTCTCCACTTTCTGAGGGAGGATCCGCTCTTAACTTAAATCGAGAAAACGCGAATATAAAGATGTACTTCGAATGCATTTTGAATATTAAAAGCCCATTTTGTGCACAACCTGCGATATTTCACATACTTTTCAACTTTGATTACGGGGTATTGTCTCCTCTTCATACTTAGCTTAGAAAATGTACATTAAGAAACGATTAATTATTTTCTGAATATTTTATGGGAATGCTGCTTTTGTTATTTTTACTGAGTTACTTAATACCGAGGCTCTAGAAGCAAATACTTATTTCTTAATATTTAGTATCGAAAACAGGGGGTGGGAAATATATAAAAGGTTATCGAAGCCCTGGAAACATTGATAATCCTCTCAAGATGTTTATTTCCTAGAACGGGGGTGACTTTTTACGCTTAGGGTGGGAAATATCAATAATACTAAAGTCCTAGAAACGTAGATAATCGTATCATGATTTTTATTCCCCAACTCTGGGGTGACATTTTACGCTCGGGGTGGGAAACATAAAAGAATATCGAAACTCCGGAGACGTAGCAAATCGTCTCATGACTTATTCTCAGGGGTGAGTTTTTTCGCTGAGGGTGGGAAATATCGAAAATACTACATCCCCAGAAACGTGGGTAATCGTCTCATGATTTTTATTCCCTACGCAGGGGTGGCATTTTACGCTCGGGGTGGAAAATATCGAAACAAATCGAACGGCCCCCTGGGGTGGAGAATCGAGAGGAATCATAGGATTCCACTCGGTTTCCGATGAAGGGGTTGAAGATCGTCCCGGATTCGCCGGGGGTGGGCGAGGGGGTGCGTCCACCCGTAAAAATCGGCCGTTTTAGGAGCGACACCCCGACGCGCGGAAACGCCGCCAAACGCAGAAACATTACTCACGGATTCTCGCTCACCCCTTCGGGGTGGCATCCTCGGTCGGGGGATGACCCGCGACCGATGACACTCGCGACCCCCCTCGACGCCGCGACCCGCGAACGAGAGCAACAGGTGCTTCCCTCCCGACCAACCCTTATTTCTACGACTGGCCGCTTGTACGCCGTTTACTTCACCCCCTACTCCTGACACCTCTTGTCTTTCATCCCCTAAGACTTGAAATTTCGAAAATGAAATTCGTCCCTTGATAAGATAATCGCGACAGTCGCTGGAAGCTTACGGAGCTCGTAATTCAGAAATCGGGATGACGTATACTTTCCACCCCTTTACCCTCTTATTTTCACAATTGATCGGGTAATTTAAGTTTTTCAGAAAAGGTCCCCGAAATTTTCTCACTGAGCGAAATTACGGAATTTGAATCTTACATGCCGTGGCATGATTTTCGTTTTGAGAGCACAATAATTATTTTAACCATGGATTAATTAACCCTATTTTCTGAAAGTGTCGAGAAATATTCCCGTCAAAATCAACTTTAGACTTTTCGATCGAGATTGCGAAGTTTGGATTTCATATTCCGTGGCGCGATTGAGGAACTTTACTTTTGGGATGTTTCTTGATGATAAGAGTATAGAAGGAGAAAAAGAAATGTCTGAATGATAAACGTGTGTATAATGTTTGCAATTGAGGGATGATGTTATGCGACAATCCCAGGGGGTGAAAAAGTCGCCAAGCACTTTACGCTTGGTATGTTTCTTGCTGATAAGAGTATAGCAGAAGAAAAAGAAATGTGTGAATGATAAACGTGTGTCTAACGTTTGCGATTGAGGGATGATGTTATGCGGCAATCGCAGGGGGTGAAAAAGTCGCCAAGCACTTTACGTTCGGGATGTTTCTTGCTGATAAGAGTATAGCAGAAGAAAAAGAAATGTGTGAATGATAAACGTGTGTCTAACGTTTGCGATTGAGGGATGATGTTATGCGGCAATCCCAGGGGGTGAAAAAGTCCCTGAACACGGGTTGAAAACGCGTAAACGTGGGCAGATCGGCGAAACCCACCCGGATTTCCGCCCACCAGCGGGCGGGACCCCGGGCGGGGTTGACAGGGCGATCGGTGACATCCGCCCGCGGAGGAGAGCAACAGGTGTCCGCGGGGACATTTGCAGAAACGGGGGTAATTCCGCCCGTGGGGTCTCCGATCCCGGCCGAGGGGGAGAGAATTCCTCCTCTTTATTTATGAGCTTTTTATTCGACTTGTTGAGCTTTCTTTCTCTCTTTCTCCCTTTCTCGGGCTCCCTCTGTCGCCGGGTCCTCGGGACCGAGGGGGTGGAAAAAAAGCCCCGGAGATTCGCAAGGGAACCCAGCCCGCCATGGGGTGAGCGGAAAATTCGCACGGCCGCCCGTCTGAGGCAAAGCGAGGGGAAAGTCGGGGGGGATAACGCACCGTGAAAAAAGCCGAGAAGTGCACCCCGTAATCCGGCATCATTTTTTCCCGACCTGCGCCCCTCCCAAAATCCGATACCACGGGGCTGAAATAGCCCTGAAATAAAAATACCTAACCTAGAAAAATGGAAATAATAATTGTGCTACATTAAATGTTATGATTGCATTCTACAATCTGCCGAACTCCTCAAAGAAGAAGATATACAAAATTTTATTTTTCGAGCGACGTAAGGGCGGGCGAAAAAACGTGCGCTCAATCGGCCCAGGAAGATCGAGACCAAAACGCCCAAGATGGCGTTCCCGAGATAGCTAGGGAAAATTGGGCCGATGTACATTATGTACCAGTACAGACACAAGGCAGAGAGGTGCTCCCAAAAAGGACCAGCCCCTTGGATAATTCCAAAGGCTCCCGGCGTCAGGGGCGACACCTTCTGATCGCCTGAGCCTCCACCATGGGCGGAGGTCCGTGATGGAGGCGCCGAGCCAACACCCAGGTAGCCGCGGGACAGGTAGATACGATTTCGGCGTAATCCGTCAAAGAGGTCTTTCAACGTCCGCCAGGAGGTTCTATCTATGATCTCCATTAAAGTTCGGTTAACGCCCTCTTGGCTCTCCCTTCGACGGGTCCTCTCCTTCCCCCGCTCGCCTCCACCTTGAAGAGCCTATCTTTCTCCCTCGACTTCTCGCGAGGTCCCTCCTAAAGGACTCCACGTCCCCGAGGAAGAGGTCTTCGACTCGTCCCTGACGGTGCACGCTCCTGATTTCTTGGATGGAAGGGTCTACGACAACGTGGACGCGCCCTTTGTCGGGATCTTCACCCCTGAAGACACCTTGGACCACTCTGGAAGCAACCACCGTGAAGATGAATCTCTGAAAGTGAGACGTCTTTGGGATTTTCTGGATTTCACGGTTTTTACCCCCAGTCGGAGGTACATCTAAGATCTTTCCACGTCTGGGTCCGGATTAGCTCCCGATGAGGAGTCCTGAAGGGCGCTACCGGCTCCGAACAGCATCTCTTCTGTACGTGTGAGGCAAAGACTCAACGTCGTTAGTCGTTATCAACTGTTAACTCTCGACTTTAACTATGGAGCATGTCTTGCGGGGCAAGATATTGCTATCAGCCATTGTTTGATGACGTTATTTCGATAATGGGACGTGCAGTATCCTTGTCGGTATCTTCACCCCTGGAGACACCTTGGACCACTCTGGAAGAAACCACCGGGAAGATGAATCTCTGAAAGTGAGACGTCTTTGGGATTTTCTAGATTTCACAGTTTTTACCCCCAGTCGGAGGTACATCTAAGATCTTTACACGTCTGGGTCCGGATTAGCTCCCGATGAGGAGTCCTGAAGGGCGCTACCGGGTTCGAACAGCATCTCTTCTGGACGTGTGAGGCAAAGACTCATCGTCGTTAGTCGTGATCAACTGTTAACTCTCGACTTTAACTGTGGAGCATGTCTTGCGGGGCAAGATATTGCTATCAGCCATTGTTTGATGACGTTATTTCGATAATGGGACGTGCAGTACCTCGTTGGTCAGGATCTAATTGGTCTAACTGGAAGGGTCGAGATTAAGCAAACTGTACCTTGAAATGAAACGTTACTTTGGTGATGATATGAAACGTTACCTTGGTGATGATAAGAAACACCTTAAAGATGATACAGAACGTTGTGAAATTAAACATTATCTTGACGGTGCAATGGTTACAATGAAACGAAATATTATTTTCACGATGAAACACCACCTTGTGATAATAAAATGAAACACCTCTTTGATGATCAAACGAAACGATGATATGGAACACCACCTTAAAGATTATATGAAACATTACTTTCATGATATAATACCACCATTCGATAATGAAATGAATCACTATCTCGATGACGAAATGCAGCATCGCCTTGATAATAAAATGAAACACCGGTTTGATGATCAAATGAAACGCCGAGATGGAACATCACCTTGAAGATTAAATAAAACATTATTTTCATGATATAATAACATCTTTCGATGATGAAATGGAACACTACCTTGATGACGAACTACAGCATTGCCTTGATAATAAAATGAAACACCGCTTTGATGATGAAATGAAACGACGAGATGGAACATCACCTTGAAAATTAAATGAAACATTATTTTCATGATATAATACCATCTTTCGATGATGAAATGGAACACTACCTTGATGACGAACTACAGCATTGCCTTGATAATAAAATGAAACACCACTTTGATGATCAAATGAAACGCCGAGATGGAACACCACCTCAAAGATGAAATGAAACACGACGATCGAAAGAAACGCCATCGACGTGAAGTTTCATTCCCGATACGGAGTCCATTTCGCAGCCCCTTATCACCCGTCCTGGAGATGACGCGCCAATCGAGCCCACCCAAGGAGGTCCCTGACGGGGTGAAAATTTCACGGGGGTGGCCGGACGAGTTTTCGACATTTCGGAATTACTCGTGCACGGGCAATCAGCTCCCAGTCGGAGTTCCGATTAAAAAGCCTCGGAATGGAGAGCAAAGGGCAATCGGCGAGCTCGAGGGGATCCCACGCTTTGCTCGGTTTGGGGCGTGCGTGCACGACTCGCGAAGGGGTGGCTCGCAACCCTTCCTCCTTAGACGTAAGCCCTCTCGAAACGGTACACCCCCGCGCGTGTACGCTTCCCAAGGTACTAGAACGTATCGAGTTACCCCCGGATAATTCCGTTAATTATGATTTCGGAGTATGATTTTACCCCCGGCACGTTCGCCGTCTCGCGGAGCGATCCTCCCCTCGACACCCCGAAGACTCGCACGAGGGGGCGGGAGTTATTAAATATTTCCCGTAATCGCGCCGCGTTTTCGAGGCAACCCTTTGTCAGGGGGAGGACCTACCGTTGTTCTCGTCGTTACTGCAAAATTATGAATTTTCCCGAAATCGGCGTTGCCCCCGTTTGAAAATTCCACTTTTTATACGCCGGGACGTCGAAGTACGCCCGGTCGCTTTAAATCTCATAAATGCGGAATATCGCGCGGTAATTGCATTCATAAAGCGGGGGCTCCTCGCGTCTTCGCGGGGGGCTTCCACCCCCGACACGCGGGTGGGTCCGCAATTTACATTGATATTTATGCCGTGTCATAACCGGGCTTCTTAGAGGCCGGATTCGTCCTGCTAATCCCCGCCGTGCCGGGGGGTTGTTTTAATTGAAATCTTACTCGGTTACTCGTACGGCGCCCCCGCGGGGTGGCGCCCCCTCAAGAATGGGGGTGCCTGTCGGCGACATTAGATTTCGAAGAGCTGCCATTTCCCCCTGGGCACTGGGAAAATTATAAAGCGTTTCTGCCCTGAGAGAAACGGCTAAGTGTATACGGAGGGGTCGAAAGAAAGAATTAAGACCGGCAAGTCGGCGAGAATTGCTTCCTTGGAAATTGATTTATCAATTGATGATTTGATTGCGAAACTGAAGAATTATTTTCTTGGAAGTCGATTACCAGCTGGCGATTTCACTGGAGGATTGACAAGAGAAAAGAATTGAAGCAGGAAAATCTACGAGAATTGCTGCCTCGAAAACAGCAATATCGGCTGATGATTCCACTGTCAAATTATTTATGTATCATCATTTTTTCATCTCATCGAAAATATAAATCAGGAATTATGCACTTAGGGCTTGGGGGCTTGAAAAAACTGGAAACGGGGAAATGATCAGGAATTGTTACTAAAATTGCAACTCCTAGAAGTAAGGTAGATAAATATTCCAAATTTTGTCAAAAAAGGTTTACCACGCCAGAATAATAAGTGATCAAAATCCTAATCATTGTTAACAAAAGCTAAAGCGCTAATCGTGTTTCAATCACAGCTGTAGCAATTAAATATGTGTATCATTAATTTCTTAATGACCGATGTTGCAATTTAAATGTTCTACCAGTGTTTTTCGACTTGTGTTTTCATTTCTTTTTTAAATAAAAATTAGAAAACGTTCCTAGAGGGGAGGAGGGAGAACTAAATTAAGACAGAAGAGGGACGTTCTTGATTTTCTTTTTCCTCTGCTTGGTGATTTTGCTAGCCCGTAGGTTGTTTACTCCTTTTTTCATTTTTTTTTTTGGAAAAAGAAGAGAGGGCGAAGGGCCACCTGGGGGTTGGTCTCGGAACGACAAAAGTTCGGCAATTCCGGAAGATCGTGGCGCGAGTTGAAATGTCAACCGCGAGACCACTAAAAGCGCGGACGAGCCGCGGAAACGAGACAAACTTTTAATTCGTTCATTTCGGCCGGCTCAAAGGGTTGGCGAAATAGGGCTTATTAAAATTTACGCTTTATACTCTCTGGCGCCCTCTTTCTCTCCTTCCCCGTCTCTCTCCCCGGCGTCTGCAGAGTTCTCTTCCGTCCTGGTGTATGTAGTCATGACACGAGGGTGCGGAGCAAAAATCGCAGGAAAAAAATGGAGCGGCCAGAGGACAACAACCCTAACCTAACCTTAAACCACGATTTTCTAAAATGTGTCAATAAAATTCCGCGCAATAAATTAAGGTGTTATGAAAGGTGTTAAGTGTCATGAAAATATCCAAACGTCGCAATATTTATGAAACTTTTCTGCAAACTGGGAGCACCGAATCTCAGGCACAATTTTTTTATTTATCCCAGACTGGAACCAAAGGCACATATATATTTTTATTAATGAAATTTCATGAGCATTACTTTGAACATGAGCAGCAAATTATATAAATATTTTGACGTTTTGGTATATGTATATGACACTTTCATGACGCCTTAAGTAATCGTAATACCTTGTAGAAAGTGCAGAGTCAATTGGAACAATTTTTGTTAGTCACGATCGTTATGGAAATTACAGCTATTATCAATTGCATGTATAATGTAATTTGCGATTATACAATAATGCGATTTCAACACCGTTCGTGGGTACGTAACAACGGAATCTGGCCATGCTTCCGAGAGAAGTAAAAAGCCTCCCCAATTTGAGGGTGCGAGTATCGAAGGGGTTAAACCGCGGAAAAAAGGGTTTCCTCCTTTCTCCGACCGGGAGAAATAGCACTTTCGTACTTTAATCCTCGGAACAATACCGGGGGGAGGTCGCCCCGAGGAAAGGGTTGCTGCGGGTCTGTATCTCTCTCTCTCCGTGCCAATATTTTCCGAAGGGTTGAAATCTAATTTTTTTTTCTTCTCCACCCCCGGCCAAGTCCGACGGAACGAGGCCGAGAGCCGCCCCCGTTCCGTAGGGGTGCTTCGCTCCCAATAGACATAATAAAAACGCCATCTAAAATATGCATCCCTTAATAAAACCGTCCAATTAGGGAAAAATGGAATTAAGCATTTAGAGGGTGTCGGGACGCGACGGGTGGTTCAGGTGGCCTCTTTTTCTCCACCCCTTTTAGGCCGTTTCACCCCTGCCCCCTCTTCTTTTAACCCTTTTACGAAAAGATTACGTCCTCCGCCTCGCTGTCAGCCGCCGTCGTCTTCCGCCATTTTCCACCCCTTCTCCTCATTCCGCCCTTCGGGGGTGCACCGGGGGTGGCAGCCGGTATTTCCCTACGAACGGGACGTGAATTATTTATGCTTTGGGATTTTTCCGTCAGTCTTCTGTACCGACCGATTTATTACCACTTCGTGGCTGCAACCCTGGAATCTCGGGGTGGCTTCAGGGAGAGGAGAGTCCAGGGTTGATTCGATCAATTATACCAATTTCCTTTAAAATACGAGTTAAAGGGATAGCCATTTCTATTAATAAAGTAGTTATAACCCATCTTACATTAATATATATATTCGTTTTTAATCTAGGAATCCACCCCTTATACGCTTCCCGACCTCCCTTTAAAGGGTGGCGGCTTGGAAAAGCGACGTTCGATAAATGGAGATCGAAAGATCGGAAAGTCAATGATAGGAAAGTGTCGATTCGACATATTCGCTACCTGGGGGAGGGCTTGGATCCAGAAAAGCGATTAATAAAACTCGGCCACTCTCCACCCCCTGTGGACCCTTGGAATATTTCAGTGGTATAAACGCGTAGGTCCAAAGGAGGGCTCGGCAATCGTAAAAATTCCACGAGGCTCGGAATGCACTCGAAATTCGTGTAATTAACCGGAGGAATGCCGGGCCAGGTCGAGGGGGTGGAGGGTGGTCGATTAAAAACGCGCGAACATCATCCAACGCGCACATGCATTCCCGTCTCTCGACCCACCCTCTGTGTTTTCCTTATCGGACGGGGATTTTTCCGATTTTCATTTTAGGGGTGGCTTCCAACCCCTCGGACCCTCCACGAGGGGCCAATTAACGCACCTCGCGAGGTTGGGGGTCGACTTGATAATGCGCCCGCTGAAACTTTGCGAAAATCTCGACGGAACTCATAAATGCGAGAACAGGAGGGCTTGGGGTGGACATACATCAACTCTGACAAGCGACATCGTCCAATTAAGAGGTTCCACCTTGCCCGAAACGTTATCGCCTCATCCCGATCTGGTCGACATGTCTTATTGGTCTGTGGTGCAGGTACTTGTCCTCGGAAGATGCTGGGCTAAAAATCTGTAAGACGCATATCTTGCACCCCATCGTCCTGGAAGCTTATTCTTAACTCGGATTTTCTAGCAGCTTGACATTGCTGGTAGTTTGTCAGCTGCTAATCCAACATTGTTATAGCTGAACTTAACTAGGATTCCAAGCTGGACAGTCTAACTTAGCTGGTATTAAGTCTTGCTGGCGGCTCAACTTTGCTGATAGTCCAAGAAAGCCTGAAAAGTTATCCGTTAGAGCAACTTTGTCGATTGCTTAACTTAGCAGACACCCCGAGTCAGCTGGTACCCTAAGGGTAGGAAAGTCGCCAGACGCAATTAGATCAATCGAACTCAATGACAATTCCTTTGAGGTATAAAGGCCCAGCCCCGCTTTGTCGGCCCAGGCTGACAGGAAATCGAGAATCGATTCGCACCTGGCGATTCGCGTTCCATCGGTGTCACCAGTTGCGGCTGATGGTTATTGCTTTGTGGAATTCAGCCAGAAAGGTGGTATTACGAAATTGCGCTGTAATTCCTAGATTTGGGGTCTCACGGGGAGAGTTTTACTCGTTCCAAGGCGACAGGGAGAACCATCAATAATTACCCATCCAACCCCTGACGGAGTCATCGGAACTGATCAACTCCTTAAATCCACCTTCATCATCTTTGTGTTCGTTGTTGGGTACTGAAGTATGAATTCCAAACGAGGACTCATAAGCAACGCTCTCATGACTCATTTCATGATCTTTATTAGGCAAATTTGTTGGAAATTTTGCATCTCTTTGTCTATCTGGGCATTGTTTAATCTTGTTATTGTTCAGAGCGATTCAGCACATGTAGAGCCTTCCTCCTCATGGTTGTTCCTCCTTCCGCCCCCTCTTTCTCTCTGTCTGGCTCCCTCTTGGAGCATCTCTTCATCATCCCACGCTCTCTCCCTTTTCCACCGGCGGACTTTCCTAAAGGGTCTCTTCCCGTATTCCTGAACTCTCGGTCGCTCCTCTCCCTGTCCCCCATCATCGAGCGTGCTACTTTCGATGGATGCTCACTCGATACGATAGGATAGGACAGGATGATACGATACGAGTCTGGGGATCGAGATAAAAGAACCGAGTGGGTAGGACGTGACAAGACAATGGGACTCGGTCGGTACCACTAGCGGTAACACAATCGCATCAGCATCTCGGCGCATTCTTTGCCCTGAGCTTTGATATCGAGTCTTCAGGTTCCGATCTATACGAGACCCAGAAGAGATCGGCGTATCGGGACGTGAGCCGATCCCGGATTCGAAGAAAAATCCCCCGAAGTGATTCCAACTCGCGGGATTCATCCTTCGGGAGACCCTCATCTCTCCTGAATGTCCAGATAAAGGATAACCTCCAAATCTGAAGAGTCGCGCAGCACGAGCAACGTGACCATCACGTCCCAACACTATTGATTAACTTTTGGAAAGAAAGTTAATTATCTTTCAATTCATATAAAATGTATGGAATTTATATACACATTCTAGATGTCACCCTAACGTTTTCAGTTATCGGATTTTCCGGAAAGATGTAGCTTAAGCTATTTAAGATTTGACGCTTTGTTTTATCATAAGGTTCCTTTTCCTTTGTGTCCATATTTTATACCGTTTAAAGCTCGGTTTAAAGCATAGACTTCGTTGTACATTTCGATAACGATAACACATTTTAATATTACATTTCAATGCTCTCCTCTTCTCTGCCATGGAACTTTTAAACAATTATTCTACCGTGTGTTCGTTAATGGTTCCAGGACCAACAGCTCATTTCGTACCAGAAAATCGCCTGCATTTGTTTATTTTCCGTTCATAATGAAACGGTCTAAATAAAAGAAGAATTAATATTTTAAATACAACTTTTGTTATCAAAGTGTCGAGCGATGTTTGCGCTGTAAAGTGGTATATAACATGGGAATAAAGGAGTTTGGTTATATTTATCGGTAAACAAAGCATAAAATCTTAAACGGTGAAAACCGGAATAACTTTTTAAACAATCTGTTACATGTCGCGAGTATAATTCTTTTAGAATCTTGCTTTTCGTAGCTGTGGAAAAACGCTGGTGCGGTTACGAGTCCCCCTCTGATATAAACTCGTCTGTAATATATACTCGCTCTCCTTGTATGTAAAAAATATACGTCCACGTATATACTGGTACATGTACCCGTACATAATTTTGTAATGGCCGGTTTGATGCCTTTATTGTTTGCGCGATTTTTCCGGATTCTTTCCCGTTTACGGTGCACGCACTCTTGCACGCGCGGGGCCGACGCTCGAGCGCGCATGCGCGTCGGGACTACCGAGAGGCGCGCACGCGCACATGCGCGTTTGTAAAGCAGATATCCGCGGCCGATAAGCCGGGAGATATCAAGTCCTGATAAATTCCCGGCTACCACACGAGAGTCCGAGGTGTGGGCGGTCGAACTGACACAGAAACGCAGTGAGGTCCGATGAAAAAGGCGTGCGTGCGTTACGCGTCGATTTTCTCGGGGCATGCGCTCCAAGCTTTTGTCCCGCACTTCCCTAAGGAGCCGATTGACTCCCCGATCGCACTCAGGGCACGTACACCCGATCGTCTGTAAACCGGTCCCCCTGATTTTAAAAATTGCATACCTAGGAATTTTTGTACCACATCTCGAGTGGCACGTCTTGCAGCTCATAGAAAAAAAAAAAAGGAGAGGAAAATTGCGTACCTAGGCATTTTTTTTCACCAGATCTCGAGTGGTACGTCTTGCAGCTGATAGAAAAAAAAAAAAAATATATAGAGGAAAATTGTGTACCTAGGCATTTTTTTTCATCACATCTCCGAAGATGTGTCTTGAAGTTGATAGAAAAAAAAGTTGCATACCTGGAGATTTTGATACTAGATTCGAGGAGGTGCGTCTTGTAGCTGATAGGAAAAATCCAGTTAATAGGAAAAAAAATTGCGTACTTGGAGATTTTCGTGCCAGATCTTGGGATGCATGTCTTGCAGCTGATAGAAAAAAAAAGAAAGAGGAAAATTGCATACCTAGGAATTTTGTACCAGATCTCGAGAGGCACGTCTTGCAGCTGATAGAAAAAAAAAGGAGGGGAAAATTGCGTACCTAGGCATTTTTTTTCACCACATCTCCGAAGGTATGTCTTGAAGTTGATAGAAAAAAAAGTTGCATACTTAAAGATTTTGATACAAGATTGCGGGGGATGCATCTTGCAGCTGATAGGGAACAGGTATTTATGTCTACTTATACAGAAAGGCTGAAACATTACAAATTTAGCACTGTTTATCATGTAGAATGTACAAAATTATACATCTGATACTTTAAAATATCTCTTAAAAGGAATTCACAGACATTCACATGTACATTCATTTTAATTCTGGGCTTCAAATAGATTAACATTTTGCATTAATGTGGGGCAATTAATTATTGCGTTCAAGCGTAGGAGTACCAGTGTACGTGTACTTCTCTAGTTCGGATAATCAATGTACCGAAACTTTCGTCGAGAGTTAACGAGTCGGCCCTTCAAAGTGAGCCCCACTTCGGAAGGGATGCAACCCCTTTCTTACACCGGAGCGAACAATCCGTTGTTTGCGGGGTCCAAGGCTCCGAAGGAGTTCCGGTTCCGATTCCCAAATCTCTCCCCCAATCGAAGGGGTAGGTGGGCCAAGAAATCCGGAGGCTGGCGTAAGGAGGCACCCCGGAGATTAAACGATAGAATTCCTGCCCCTCCCCGCCGACCCCGCGGCTCGGGACAAACAAATTAGTACAATTAGAATCCCTCAAAGAAAATTGATAAATTCCTCCGGAACAATTTCCCGACTCATTTCACCGGAGTGCTCTGCCGGGGTCCTGAAGCGCGGCACCCCTTGGTTTGCTTCCACCCCCTTGGAATTGCCTGCCCCAATGGACGAATCAAGAAATCGAACAAATGACGGCGTCGAATTGCCGGGAGAAAAACTGACTGACCCGATTTTTTATCCCGGAGCTTGGCATTCCGTGCCGAAGATGGGACTTCGTTGCGATCGGGAATTCTCTTCAGAGTAATTGCCACATTGCTTCTTATCGTTCACCCATTGTCAACCTTCTCGATGCCAACACATCCAGGCAGTTGGCATACTGGATCATATACGCGTTTATGAAATTTACTCATATATGAAAAGTAACTAGCACCAAAACGGTTATTTATTCTGAAGCTCGACTTTCCCTTTCCAAAGTGCGATTCCCTCTTTGAGCCAATAGACAAACATCAGACAGATGAATACGTCAGAAAAGCAGTAAAAACCGGGTGCCCGATTTTTTTATCCCAAAGCTCGGCATTCCCTATCCAAGGTGCGATTCTCTTCTCTAGTCAATAGACGAACATCAGACGGATTGATACGTTAGGAAAGCAGTAAAAACCGAGTGCTCAATTTTTGTATCCCAAAGCTCGGCATTCCCTATCCAAGGTGTGATTCCCTTCTCGACTCAATAAACAAACATCAGATTGATAGATGCGTCAGAAAAGCAGCAAAAACCGAGTGCTCGATTTTTTATCCCAAACCTCAGCATTCCCTATCCAAGGTGTGATCCCTTTCTCGACTCAATAGACAAACATCAGATTGATGGATACGTCAGAAAAGCAGTAAAAAACCGAGTGCTCAATTTTTGTATCCCAAAGTTCAACAATCTCTATCCAAAGTGCGATTCCCTTCTCGAGGCAGCAGACAAACATCAGATTGATGGATACGTCAGAAAAACAGCAAAAACCGAGTTCTCGATTTTTTATCCCAAACCTCAGCATTCCCTATCCAAGGTGCAATTTCCTCTTTGAGCCAATAGACCAACATCAGACGGATGGATACGTCAGAAAAGCAGCAAAAACCGAGTGCTCGATTTTTTATCCCAAACCTCAGCATTCCCTATCCAAGGTGTGATTCCTTTCTCGACTCAATAGACAAACATCAGATTGATGGATATGTCAGAAAAACAGCAAAAACCGAGTTCTCGATTTTTTATCCCAAACCTCAGCATTCCCTATCCAAGGTGCGATTCCCTTTTCGAGTCAATAGACCAACATCAGATTGATGGATATGTCAGAAAAACAGCAAAAACCGAGTTCTCGATTTTTTATCCCAAACCTCAGCATTCCCTATCCAAGGTGCGATTCCCTTTTCGAGCCAATAGACAAACATCAGACGGATGGATACGTCAGAAAAGCAGCAAAAACCGAGTGCTCGATTTTTTATCCCAAACCTCAGCATTCCCTATCCAAGGTGCGATTCCCTCCTGGCGCCAGCGCATCGCGATCTCTCCGTAGGATAATCGCCATTTCGCGGCCGTGCGAATTAACGCCGCTACCGGTGCACCGTGTGAATGCACCTTGGCGCAGCCCGAGAGCACGCCTTATCCGTATGGAGATCGTTCTTCCTTCGCCAGTGCGAGAACAATCGGGGTATAACGAGGATACGCCGTGCCTAGGAAACGGGCCGGCGGAAACGGAGATAGAACGCCATTTTCATGCTCGGAATGTCGAAAGAAAGGGATCATTAAAATGGATTCCCCCGACCGAGGGATTTGCTCCCGGCGATGACGATCTCCCCGAGGCAGCCAATGACTGCTCCGTTAATTATTGCGTAGCCAACTTTACCATTGTTAAATAAGAAAAAAGTGAAATAGTAATTGCCGCAAGAATTACGTCGAATGATCGTCCAGTCCCTTACGTCATCAATATGTCAAGGACAAAGGGATTATTAAATTTTTCTAGGGAGTTTCTCTCAGCGGTGATACTTTATTAAATGATTGATCGTTGGGTTAATCTTCATAATTTCAGAGTTTTTTTTCTCTTTATTTTTATGGCGATCGTTTATTGCACTGATGACGGTATGGGAATAAAATTGCAAGGACGTTCTCTGGCGGATGGAGGAAAGGGGGAAGTTCATTCGGCACGCGCCCGAAGATCCAACCCCCGAAAACCACCCCCGCTGCGAAATCCCTTTTCGTTCCGGGGTCTTGCTTCTACCCTTGTACGGAACGTCTTCCCTCCCCGCTCCCTCGGGCTCTCCTTAACTTCCCACCCTGGCAAGTATTAAGAGCTTCTAGATTTATTTATAACTACATTTACGCGCATGCCATACTCGGCACGACCCCTTTTGCTCGGCGAATTATTGCGTTTACGGGGGCGGCTCGGAGGGTGGAAAGGGGTGGATGCGACTCAGCAGGCAATTCTCGAGTACGTTCGCGGTTGCCGACTTCCATTTGCTTCCTCTTGCCAAGAAGCCGTCCTCTCGGAACACGAAGAGAAGGAAATAATTCAGGAAAGACGATATTTACTTACTAAATAGGAAATACATTCTCATAATTAATGATTATTGTAAAGGTATGAAAATTGTACGCTGTTAAAAGAATTCATTAAATTCCTACACTTTTATACTGTTTGGAATACATGAATCGGTATACATTTGTTGCAAACTTCTAAATAAATTTACAATCTTGTAACATTATGTCATGATTTTGCGAAATTGTGCGGGAATATTATAAATTTTATATTCGGAAGTTACTTAGTACACGTCATTTATAATTTTCTGCTATGAGTTTTTTATTTTATGATACTATTTTATAATTCTGTAAGGGTGTCTGCTAATATTATTATAAAATTATAATACGCGTATTATAAAATTATTACTTTGTTTTTTACAATTTTACTATGTACGAATGTTTTGAAATTGCAGTACATGTATCATAAAATTACTAATACCCTTCAGAATTTTATTACATACGTGTGTACTAAATTTATAACACATGTTATATATTGTATTTGAAACTATGTTATAAAATTCGCACAATTTTTTTAACAGTGTACCTACGCCGAATCCGTACATTTCAAAGACGAACGATGCTAACACAAAATATGAACATAAATAGTCATCAACTGTATAAAAGAGATAGAAATAAATAAGCGTTTCACATTCTGATACCCTCCGATTTTTAAATACGCGAACCCTATAACAATCGCGACATAAGAAGTTGCACTTCAGAGACAAAAGATTTAAGTAGCATTCCCTTGAGGTTGACGACGGTTCGGCTCATTTACTTGATTAGAGTGGAACCATCCAAGGACATGTTGAAGGCCCACTCGATAAGTAGAATCGTCCTTAGTTTTTCCTCCTAGGCTGGAGCAAACTCTTCTCATTAGTATCTACGTTTTGCGCCTCTCCAAATACCAGGTTCTACATTACAAAAATGCCGGGCAATTTAGACGACTCACTCGCCAGGACGTCCCGACCTGGCGCTTCCTGCTCGTCACGACATTGTATCATTTCTACAATCCAAGGTGCAATTTTCCATAATTTAGCCGATACGGCAGATCGATGTGGACCGATTAACGGCGCAAACCGTCCGGGATTTGGCGATACGCTAATTGACGGGTCCCGGTGAAGAAGTGGCCATCCGATCTTGCCGAAGATCACGAAACGAGCATTTTTTGCGGGGACCCTCCGACTGGGTTCGTGTTCTCCATCCGGGGTGCCGTTCCCCCTTGAACACGCGATATGCGAGAAACGAATGGAATCCCGAAGGTATCCGCCTCTTGTTTCGCGTTTCCGCTTATATAAACACCCTCTTTGCACCCCCCGCGACGCCGTACGTACCGACGACATACCAGCGTTTCATCGAGAATTATTCGGGCTTTGCATCAAGTCTTACGACGCGCCCTGTTCCCCGGCATAAGGAATCTAATTTGAATAACGTACGAGAGCGACTATGAGAGATGGGAAGAGAGAAACGCTCCCCTGTTCCTCTCTCTTGCTCTCGGTGCCCTCGGGAATCCGGGGATTATGTAGTACACGAGTTCTCGAATCGCCCCTTGTAAAGGAAATGATTATATGAACGTTCCGCAGCGTTTGGAACGATGTTTCTTGCCTAGAAAAGAGAAACGTGTGATCATGTAAATGCCGGGTCAAAACTAATTAATGTCAATAATAACGGAATTAGTGCTGACAAAGGAACTACAATCGTTCCGCGAAGTCTTGTTTCGATTGTGACTGGTAAAGGAGACTTCAGTTTGGGCTTGTGAACTAGATCCTAACGAGTTTTGTTCTGACTAGGATATTATATTGATGTGTTGTTCAATTGCAACGATAGGTTTTATTTTATAAAAATGTCTTTTGATCGATCTGCAACGGAGTCCACTGGTTTCATTGTGTATCTCCCGATTGCTTGAAACGAAGATTAACTGCACTTTGAAACCTAACCTAACCTAATCTAATGTAACCTAGCCTAACCTAACCTAACCTAACCTAGGTTTTCAATCGAAGTTGAGTAATTTCTTCTGAAAATGTGCTATCCGATGGACGCTATCTGTTCAGGACATCCGAATGTCCACTGCACTTCTGCACCTAACCTAACTAAACTCTTTCCCCAGCATGTATCGGTGAACGCGCTCCGTTTCGAGTGCCGATGGAAATTCGATCGGGGTCGATTAATTCCTCCTCGAAATGTGCGTCAGAGCCCAATATGTGCATTGCTGCACGTATTCTGGCCGTATGCAGCAACGATGCACCCCCCGCGCAGTGTGTCGTGCGTGCGACGCAACGCAGCTCATAGGTACGCGTGTCCGCGCGATATTAACGATGGCTCCCTGTGAAGCGAACTATAACTGAATTTCCTCGTCATTTTATGCATCAGACTCGCCATACCGTAACTGAATTCGATGGGTAACGCAATTACATATCTTTGCGTGCGTCGCGAGGCGCGCTGGTCCGGAGTGGGTGGCAGGTGGGTGGTGGGTGGTGGGTGGTCAGGATGGCTCGAAAACTCCGATGGCCCCTGACAGTTAGTGACAGCGCCAAGAAGATGGAGGGGTATCGAAATAACGCGAAGGTGGAGTTCCTCAAAGCTCCACCAACCGCCAGACCTCCGCCATGTTGCGGCTCTACTCAATCAGAAGTCATAATACATTTAGTGCGGCCTAACGAAGTCCTGATGAAAGGCTGCGCCGCTGGGACGACAGCGGTTCTCAGCTGGTCGATATCCTCTGATCAGGCCTAGAAATCGCTTCGACGACACCTGATTCTGGAATGTCCAGAAGACATTCTGGAAATTTTCTAATCCTTCGTCCAAGAGGAAGTTGGTGTTCATGGTTTGGATTCTGGTCCTAGGATCCATGTCGAGGAGTTTCAAGAAATGTCTGAACAGATCCATATGTTTGTCCTTGATTAGAAACCAAAGGATTTCCGCTGATGATCTTGAGTTCCAGTTCACTGATAACATCTCTAGCTTGGTGCCAACCGTGTCTATGGTGGTGCGCATAATTTCGTTAGGTGTTCAAGGGTTTGTGTCGTGAGTATAAGATACATCCCTCCAGGAGGGACCAAGAAGAAGGTCCATGGAGATTTCCTTGGATTCTCATTTTTATCTCTTGATAGACATCTCCAGGCTAATAAGTCTGCGAGATGGAAGATCGCGGATCTCATCTCATCATCTCTAGCTTGGTGCAATCCGTGTCTATGGCGGTGCGCATAATTTCGTTTGGTGTTCAAGGGTTTGTGTCGTGAGTATAAGATACATCCCTCCAGGATGGACCAGGAAGAACGTCCATGTTAATTTCCTTGGATTCTCATTTTTATCTCTTGATAGACATCTCCAGGCTGATAAGTCTGCGAGATGGAAGATCGCGGATCGCTCTCAAAGTCCACTTGGAAGAGGAGGAGTTCTTTATGCACCGGAGGGGCGAGGTGCACCCCTTGGCTCGCCACCTCGGCAGCCCCCAAAGAGGCCGCGTAATCCTCGGAAATTAAAAATGCCCGCGTTTCAAACGTCCCGGCCATTTCAAAGACCGACTGCGACTTGGCTAGCTACCCCTCCATTTACAGAAACCCCATCAAAGGGATTGTGGCATTACACTTTGGAGTCCAGGAGCCGGAAAGGCGCGGGGCGAGCCAGGGAATGGGCTTCGGGGCCGCCCGGGAGGGTGGACGCGCCTACTCCATCTCGGACATGTACTCGCGGCCACCTCGGGCAAATGAGTATTTGTCTTTGTGAATAAATAAAACGCATTACGGAGTCGCCGCGGCGGCCCGCCGGGAAAGGAAAAGAGGAGGAAGAGGAGGAAAGGAGGACTCGGCGACCCTTTCCATCTACATCTCGCGTCTCCTCCCTCTCCGATCTCTCCATCCTCGCGAAAGAAATGAGTAGCTGTCTCCCTGTCGATATTTCTCGACGCTCCAGATTATTGTTTATCACTTTTTTCTTAATTGCTAATAATAAACTCGGGACACTTGGGGAACCGTGTTCTACTTCGAACACGAGTAGGACTGAATTCCGACGATTATTCTTTGCTGATGACGGCATTCAACAAGATTAATCTTTTCGATGTTTCAGATCACTCTAACCGATGAATAACAAATATCCATCAAAGTATAAAATCATATAATTACCTTCATATCTTAATAATAAGTCCATCTTAGTGATTATGGAGGCTCTAAGAAAGAACGCGCTACTCGTGAGATTTCATATTTCCAGCAAAAATTTTGCATTTATTTCGGACAAGAGCCAAAAAAGGTATTTTTTCTCGAGAAATGAAACTTCACGGGTTTTCCCTTAGAGTCTCCATAACCACGTGTTAAAATTTCCGATAATTCGGTGCACCCACTTTGGGGAAAAGTTTTATAAATGTTTCGACTTTTTCGTACGTATATGTCGCACTTTCATATCACCTTAAGAATGAATTTTTTTTTTCCTGCACCAGTCCATCGGGAGAGCCCAAGAGGTTCCCACAATGTCTCTAGGCGGAAAAGGTTGCGTCGACGATTAACATTTCGCATTATAGGATGCTCTAAGGTCCCCGCTTTAAGGTAGCCTAAGGTCAGTCGAGCCTCCTGGACACTGACATTTCCAGGATGGACGCCAGGATGGATGCTCCGACGTCCGCGGGTGGACGTCTCTATGCGAGCTTTCTCGCGAGTCGGGTCGAGGTCGGGCCAAGCTCGTTCTTGCAAGAACGGCTGCGATTGAATTTGCGAACTTGCAGATTGGATTCCAACTTGCCTATTACAGGGTGCGTCTGTTCCGGTTAAAAGCCGGGGCCAACGGGAATTAATGTCGATACGGTACGGAGGTCGAGGATTACGCTCCTCCCAAGGCCGTATCTCATTGTCTTAGACGTCTACCCAACCCCGTATCGGCAACTTCCCCGAGACAACCCTCGTTGTCGTTATCGTCAAGGGGTTACGTCGGCGAATCAATTCCCCGCAATCCTGGAAAGAAAGGGGTAATTGGTGCCTGATTTGGAAAACCGCGAGTGTTAATTATGCAGCCCTTAAGGTGATGCCAAAGAGGTCTCGTTTATGAAACTTTTCCCCAAACTGGGTGTACCGAATTCCCTGTCAAACTTTATACCGTGGATGTGGGGATTTTAAGGAAGGTCCTGACACCCGTGAATTTTCATTTTTTTTTCTTTTTAAATTTGTTCACGGGTATACTTTTTTTCCTTTTTACAAAATATGAAATCTCATGAGTGTCGGGATCTTCCTTATGGATTCTGTATCGACTTAGTGAAGGTTCAAATGATTTGGTACACAGTTCAGAGAAAAGTCTCATGAACGATTGACCCCTCGGATGTCACTTTCACATCCCCTTAAACATCCCTGATGAAGATTAATCAACAAATAATTTGCGTCCATGTCGTTATATGTGCAAATCTCGAGGTGCACTGGACAACAATTGGAAAAAAACGCCGTTTCTCGACCGTCACTTCTGGAACAACGCCGCTCTCAGGACAAAAGGGAATGTAAAGGGTTAACAAAATAATGACTTCCATCCCACAATATATTGTTAATCTTCGTGCCTTCTTCGGATCCAAATGGATAAAATGAACCAATTTTCTTTGTCCATTCGTATATTTTCCTACCCTACTTCTTGGATATATTTCTAATTACCTGAATATTAATTATACAATCAAAATTGCGACGGCGCAATTGTCGCCATTTTTTATTACAATGGGTCTCTCGAAGCCGCTGGCAAGTAAATGATGTACAGATTGAGGAAAGTGTGAATGTTAAACAAAAAAATACGGGAACTCCGTTTATAAGCTGAGCGAATGCATGGATTTCATAAATCGAGATCAGCAATCAGTGATTAAATACATGAATGGAAGTCCCCTTGACCTAGACAATCAACAAGGGAAGAAGATTTCAAGGTTTCCGCGTTTTCGAAGGGGTGTAATTGGATTTCACCGAAGCTCGGATTAAATCAATTTAAATGTGGACTCGCCGTTCACCCTCAATAGAAACGATATTAAGTCAGGCAAAGGATCGAGTCCAGGACACTTCGTTAAATCCCAGGATATCCTTAAATTTATTGAAGGGAAAAAAATTATCAAGGGAAGTAAAAAGTGTGACCCTAGGGGAGGGGCGGTTTCGATTTCTGCCCTCAGGGGTGGCCTTGAATTATACATGTATTCCTACGAGCCGGTCGCGTAATAAGCGAGGCGCGCTTATTATTTCAAGGAAGAAGAGGTGTCGA
Organism: Orussus abietinus; assembly: GCF_000612105.2. Lineage (NCBI taxonomy): Eukaryota > Metazoa > Arthropoda > Insecta > Hymenoptera > Orussidae > Orussus > Orussus abietinus. The sequence continues at coordinate 850,742 of NW_019394256.1, forward strand.
AAGGGCTCGCAAGCTCGCAAGCCCGCTCGCAGCGATATTAATGCCGGCGTTAAACGCGCCGTGAGAATCGGTCAGGTGCCGAGAGCGTGTCGCCCCTCTTGGAGCTCGCCCCTTGCGCCTCCTTCGGCCCGGCGAGTGGCTAACCCTTTGAATCGCTCCAACTCGCCTTACACCCTAATGAATTCCGTGATTAAGCGATTTAGACGAGGCGTTGTCTCTCCGAGCTCGAAAAAGGAATCGAAAGAAGCGGCGAGTCGTTCGAAGCGCCACTCGGAGGAACGGTGGAACTTAGCCATGATAAGGGAGGGCTTGGAAGTGATAGGGGAGGACTAGAACATGATAAGGGAAGACTTGGATGCGTTTCCTTATCCTCGCTTCACGTTTGGAAGCGGAGGAATTTATAGAGAATTTTAATGCCATGGAAGATTAGACACTTTGACATTATTTCGGGTGTGGTTTCAAGTGCCGCTCAGAGAGATGGTGGAGCTTCACCATGATAAGGGAGGACTTGGATGCGTTTCCTTATCCTCGCTTCACATTTCGACGCGGAGGAATTTATAGAGAATTTTAATGCCATGGAAGATTGGACACATTGACATTATTGCGGGTGTCGTTTCAAGTGCCGCTCAGAGAGATGGTGGAGCTTAACCATGATAAGGGAAGACTTGGATGTGTTTCCTTATCCTGGCTTCACATTTCGAAGCGAAGGAATTTATAGATAATTTTAATGCCATGGAAGATTGGACACATTGACATTATTTTGGGTGTGGTTTCAAGTGTCGCTCAGAGAGATGGTGGAGCTTAACCATGATAAGGAAGGTCATGGACGCGACAAGGAAACATTTGGATGCGCGTCCAGGATAACTGAAGTGCGGTTCTTATCAGCGCTTCAGACATGGAACCGAAGGAACGTATGGAGAATTTCAATGATACGGAAAATTGGAAGCAACGAATTGACAGGAATGGATGCGAGGAAAGTGACCGATGATTGGAAACGAATGGGAACGAATGCGTAACTGACCCTGGGAGGAAAGGATAAAAAGTGGGTAGGACTTCAATGCCACGAGAAATTGGAAACAATGAAACAATTAGATACCACGTTTCATAGAGATCGAAGCGAGAGTAACGATTGGTGGGCACGTGGGCGGAAAGGGCGAAAATTGGACGAAAAAGGCAAAGGGGCGGAAAGGGCCCAAGGCCGCGGGCGGAGAAACGCGAAGCGGCACGGAAAGTAACCGCTTTGAAGCGGGGCGAGGACAAACTCGAGTAATTCCTTCGGAAGACGGGCAGAATTAATTAGAACTGCGTCGGTGGCGCCGATTAATCAACGGGTCCCGATGCTCGGTGCCCCTCGAGAGCCGCGATTAATAATGGACGGGGGCGGTGAGGTGTGGGAGAGGGTTGGTTTGTTTCACGCATGGCCGAAGGAAATCCGGCCGGGTTAAGACTTCGTTAAAATTCTTAAACCTCGGGGACGAATCGATCATTTTTCCCGGGAGCGTTCCGGGCGCCCACCCCTCGGGGATTCGTCGAAACAAATATTGATTTACCCGGCAATCTTTTCCCGCCAACCCCTTAAAGTCCGCCCGGTGGAAGTGGAGGAAAAGTATTCCGGGGGAATATTTCCGTTTTACGCCGCCAGGGCGGCCGTGAAATGGGGCGGGGGGATGCCAGAGGGGGAGAGAGCGGCCGGATAAACGGGGCGAAGGTGGAGGGCGCTCTGATTTCATTAGGTCCCGTGTTATGCGATTAATTAAGTCGCGAGAGCCCGAGGAAAAATAAGAGGAGAAGCTCTCTCTCTCCGGGAGAAAAATTAACTCGAAACATTCCGCGAAGACGGCCGCCCCCGCGCAATTCCGCCCGGGCGGAATCTCCGCACCGGGGGAGACTGCCTGGAGTCCTGGTCCTCGATTTCGCCCTCGACTCATTTCTATTTCTCTCGTAATACGTCTCTCGATCCACCTCCGAACGAATCCATTGATTTCCCGACCGGGCGCCTGATAACGGCTCGCTCTGTCGTTATCGGACACTCGCGGCCACCTGGATCGTTCACATTGAACTTCTTCTGCTTCATCGGTGGGACGACTCTTTCGCTTATTATGTTTGCCAATGCCCGCAATCCTAATATCTCGTTTTTATCTGCCTATCGCGGACCTGCGACACCTCGATACTCGCGAAATGTCCGGAAGAGATTCGCCACGGTTCCTGAACTTCCCTAATTAATAATTCACCCGTGTCTCTTTGGCGGCCGGGATGTCCGAGATCAAAGGAGCCGACTACGCCTCCAAGATGCATTTCCCTCATCCTCGAAAAAGTGAACGGCGCGGTTGCGGACAACCTGTCGTTTCTCCCCAATATGCTCCGCAAACGGAGCTACACCGAAAAGCAAATCCAAATTAACGTGCACAATGAACATTTTTTTCCTTCAAATTCTGTCGCTTTCTGATAACCTATAACTAAACACGATACTTCCTCATAACGGACTCGTGGTACATCCTTTTAACGGATAAATAAATATTTATTAATTTGACGTGCCGAAGTTTGTCGTTAAATAATCGGTGCCGTTCGCGCATCCTTATGTATGTGTTTGGCGTGGAACTCTATCTAGTTGCTTGAAACGTGTAAAAGCGACGGAATCGTGTTGAGGCAACCTATAGAAACGACAGACCTTTTGGAATGACACAGTACACGTATGAGCGGCATCATATGTTAGACGAGTAGAGAGATTATTTATAACGAGAGTCTCGCACAGAATTAGTCGGTGACATGTCTCAGATGCGTACCAAACATGTCCTGGCGGCTCCGCATCGTCTTGAGGCATCCTATAAAAACGACAGAACTTTCGGAATAACACAGTACATGTATGAGCGGCATCATGCATTAGACGAGTAGAGAGACTATCGACAACGAGAGTCTCACGCAGAATTCTTGGCGAACACATCCCAGACGCATCCTAAACATGTCCTGGCGGCTCCGCATCGTGTTGAGGCGACCTATAAAAACGACAAAACTTTTGGCATGACACAGTACATGTATAAGCGGCATCATATACTAGACGAGTAGAGAGAATATCGACAACGAGAGTCTCGCACAGAATTCTTCAGGGACACGTCCCAGACGCATCCCAAACATGTCCTAGCGGCTCCGCATCGTCTTGAGGCATCCTATAAAAACGACATAACTTTCGGAGTAACACAGTACATGTATGAGCGGCATCATATACTAGACGAGTAGAGAGACTATCGACTTCGAGAGTCTCGCACAGAATTCTTCGGGAACACGTCCCAGACGCGTCCTGAACATGTCCTAGCGGCTCCGCATCGTCTTGAGGCATCCTATAAAAACGACATAACTTTCGGAGTAACACAGTACATGTATGAGCGGCATCATATACTAGACGAGTAGAGAGACTATCGACTTCGAGAGTCTCGCACAGAATTCTTCGGGAACACGTCCCAGACGCGTCCTAAACATGTCCTGGCGGCTCCACATCGTGTTGAGGCGACCTATAAAAACGACAAAACTTTTGGCATGACACAGTACATGTATAAGCGGCATCATATACTAGACGAGTAGAGAGACTATCGACAACGAGAGTCTCGCGCAAAATTCGTCGGTGACACGTCCCAGACGCATCCCAAACGCGTTCTAAACGCGTCCTAAACGCGTCCCGGTGGCTCCGCGCAGCTGCTCAGCTATCTCGATGCGACATGGCGGAGGTCCTGCCAGGACATCGGCTTATCGGGCGTTTTACCGGGTCCCAGATGCCAGGAGCCGCGGCCAAATGGAACCTGCCAATTGACACGCGCCACGCGACGCTCGCCAGAATAATGCACGACGCTGCTTTCGTTATCTCCATAGATTATGCGTCCCCCCTTACTTAGTCCCCTAGAGCGAGAAACGGCGTTGATACACCCAGACTATAAAACTAACCAATAGTTCAAAACCAAATTTAGCCGACCGCTCAAAATGTACCCGTGGATGAAGAAAAAGCAGAATTTCTCGTGAAATTAATCTAAGTATCTAAAACACAATGCGTATATACGGAAAGTGAGCTTTACACGTCCAAAGCTTGAACGGAAACTTGGAATTCTGCTATGCCGTACCGCTGATATAATCAATAACGCTATATTTTGTAATGAAGGAATTGATACAAGAAATCGTTGTCATACTACCCCCAAAACTTTTATAAACTATTATACGAGCTAAATAAGTTCCTCGATAAATACGGAGAATATAGAAAGGAAAGGGTGAATTTTTAATTCCCACCGTGATATTAAAAGTTCCATATTTTCCGAAAAATAATAAGTTCAAAATTGTCGAGGTCTTCCCACGGCCATAGTTCAGCAAACGATGCGGTACATGCTCTAGGTACTTTTATCCTGCGACCTGATCTCCGAAAATGCCCTCATCACTCCTAATCAATGCCTGATCGATGATCACCATTTAATTGTTTCAAAAAGCGATTGACAATGGCCAATTGCGTGATTGGCAATTGATCGATGATTACCATTTAATTGTTTCAAAAAGCAATTGACAATGGCCAATTGCGTGATTGGAAATTCATCGATGATTACCATTTAATTCTTTTAAAAAGCAATTGACAATGTCCAATTGCGTGATTGGAAATTCATCGATGATTACCATTTAATTCTTTTAAAAAGCAATTGACAATGTCCAATTGCGTGATTGGAAATTCATCGATGATTACCATTGAATTGTTTCAAAAACCAATTGACAATGCACGATGAGTCCCATCCGAGGTTCCTCCTCCTCGGACCCTTCCCTGGGGCCTCCAGGGCTGCTGATAAGAGTCCAGGAGGACCCTCCACCATGCAGCGACTCCCCATACGCACTCCACGCACCGTGCGTGCTGACGGTCAAGATATACGAGTCTCGGGCAAATTGGAGAAGACCACGCAGCGCAGATGTATAAATACTAAGTATTTGTACATACTTTGGGGAGGGGGAGGAGATTGTATATTCGCGAACGTGCGTGTCGAGTCGTTAAGCCGAGTCGGCGGCGTTTGCACGCCGCGGTGGGAATGACATTTTAGCGCGTTGCATGTGCACGCTTTCGCATAATCGCACCTGCTGTTACTTTCGCTTTGTGGGGGGAGGAGGAGGAGGAGGACAGAGGAGAGTCCGATGGGGCAGGAGGGTCGCCCAGGTACGATCGATAGTCGTCGTCGGGACGCCTCGTGGGCGAAGTCGGGATTTTTCGGAAAATCTACGCGCGATAAGGTAAGTGATAAGCAGAGAGACCGGGGGTAAGGGGGCGGAAGTGGTTTAAATCTGGGAAATCTTGACCAGGGACGCGGAGTCCATCTTGATCAGTTCCTTTTAGCGTTGATAAGGCGATTATGCTTTGGTGATATAAACCTTGCCAAGAGGGGTTGTCATTTTAATTGAAAGGGGGTGAAAGGGTTATTTTATTTTAGACAGTTCTGAGTGGGTTAAATTTGTAAATCTTATATTATAAAAAATTTGAGAATCTTTAGGCGAGTGGAGGATGAGGCGTTTTTAGTGATAACTTGTTATCGTAGGGGAGGGTGATAAGGGATGTTCGTAGCGACTTTGTTGCCAGTGGGCGAAAATCGTCCAGGTTGTCGAGGAAACTGGGAGGGGGCGATGGGGGGCAGGGTTACGATTTGAATTTTCATCGGCGAAACAAGGGAATTACAGGGCGTAATCCCGGGCGCGAGAGGCCGCCAGGGGGTGGGAATGGGCGGCGAACTGACGGCCGCAACGGCGGCGTTTTCCATTCAATGGAATCGTTCGGATTCAATGCGCCCTGTCGCCCGGGGGCGGTAAAATAAGCTGTCAAGCCACCCCGGGGAAAATTCAGCCAGGAGACACTGCGGCCCGACCTCCCCGCGATTCCCGCCCGGGAGGGAAAAAGAGCCACCCAGGCTTTTTCCGCTTAAGGGGAAATATCGAGGCGCGCTCGAAATTTTCTGGCGAAATTCGGAAGTCTCACAACTATCGGCCAATCATTTTCCTCGTTCATGTCGCGACCAATCGATACAACCGTTGTCCGCCCTGGCTGCTCCCTTTTCGTTTTTCCAGCTTTTACCCCCTGCTCTAGTTTTTTACCCCTTCGTACATTCAGCCCTTGTCCAGCCTCGATGTATGGTATCCGTTCAGGTTCTAAAATAGAGAAAACCCGGAAAAATTTGTGCCAATTTTACTTTACCTCTTTCTGGAACACGTATGAAGCTTTTTTGCCGTATGCAGAAGGTTAATCTTGAAAGGGTCCTTATCGAGCCTATCTCGAATGCTCTGTCTAGGATATATACATCCTAAAGGATGATAAGACCAAAAGCGAATGATAAGCGGATGAAAAGGACAGCTAGAAACCATTTGATTGCACCTGATGATTCAACTGACGTCATTATACTGTATTTCAAAACTTTACTTAATCTCATACGCTGCAAGCAGCAAATCGTGGAAGTATCCCTATCTTCTTGTTCCCTTACATCAATCAACGAAACACACGTTTTGAGACGCAAAAAACCCTAAAATGAACTTTTAAACGCGATAATTCAACTAATTTCATTTCGCTGAATTTAAGAACTCGAGCTCGAATTTAAGAACACGACCAAATCTCTGCCGCAATACGCAGTATATACATAGACTTTACCTGTGTGCTGCATACGCGTATCTATCCTCTTTACCCTTACATACAACATCAACGACCGATTCTTCCAATCTCGAGCAAGAAAAACTCGAAAAAGAAGCTTAAAAATTTCGAAAATTAGCCGATTTTACCTCGTTTAATTTCGGAACACTTCCAAATCTCTGTTGCAATACGCAGTATGTACGTAGATTTCGGCTGTACGTTGCATACGTGTATCTATCCTCTTATTCCCTTACATACAACTTCAATGAACGATCTTCCCATTCTCGATCGAGAGAAACCCGAAAAAGGAACCAAAAAATGCCGAAAATTGGCCGATTTTACCCCGTTTAATTTCGGAACGCGACCGAGGGTCGCGGAAGCGAGCACTTGTCGAGGAGACCTCGATTAAGGGATGTCGCGTCCACCAGGGGTGGTCGTCCTCTCCGCGGACCACCGGACACGCGGCGGCGGCCAACTCGAGAGCTTTAATTACTGCACTTGAGTAAAGTAATTACAATGAAACACCCTCGCAAGCGGACGAGGGTGAGTCAGGGTGGACGCGCGATGGTCCGGCGCGCGAGGAGTCCGGTGCCAAGGGGATGGAACTCGCGGTCTATGATTATCCTCTGGAGGTGGCCGGTAACGCGGGCAGCCTCTGTGCCGACCCTCTCAATTAATTACCGCCCGGGCGTCGGTTAACTTGAGATTCATCGAGCCGGTCCCCGCCAAGAACCGGTCGTTACGAGGACTTCGACTCCTGCAGTATGTAATTACGATTCGAGAAGGACGGACGTCCGTCGATGGCTCGTCAATGCCTCCACTCGGATGCGGAAGGAGGTGTTGACCCCTTTTTCGCGAAAACGAGGGAAAAACTAAACTATCGGCTATCAACTATCTTGTGATTGCCGATGCACCCAAATGGACGCCATCGATTAATCCTGCATAAATTAGTCACGGGCTATTAGTACCCTGTTAGAAGTATTCATGTAACTCATGCACTTTTAGGACACAAGATGGTAGTAGAATTATACATTTAAGGTGATGCAAAAGCGAAAGATGTTTCGTTTATAAAACTTTTCTTCCAACTGGATTTATCGAATAGTTTGAAACTTTACGACGCGAATAGGGAGACTATAAGGAAGGTCCTGAAACTCATGAAATTTCAATTCTTTTCAAATTTGTTTATAGGCATTTTAAAAATAGTTTATAAAAAATGAAATTTCCCGAGTTTCAGGACCTACCTTAGGGTCTCCATATTCACGTTTTAAAGTATGAAACGATTTGAGACACCCAGTTCGTAGAAAAGTTTCATGAACGATTGACCTTTCGTATGTCACTTTAACATCCCCTTAACGTCCTTACAGTAATTAGGGTACATTTGTTAGAAATTTCCATATGAACTTATCATTTGATGACATCATGTTGAAACTCTGTGAAATTTCGTGGGAAAATTAATACACTTATGTAATAAATTTGTGGCACAGTTTATAAATTCGTTGCAAATCTGTTATGAAATTAATATACCACATCTGAATAAAACATCCAACAAAGGTATTACAAGACTATTATATATATATATTTTTTTAACAGTGTAGTCGTTTCGATGCATCGAAGTGGTAGAAGAAGATCCTAGAACTTATTATGATTATCCATTGCAATGGACTTCTTTTGAGTCCACTTTTGATATCTAATGTGTACTCTTTGTGTATCCTCATGATGTCCAACTGACATTTCATTCGCATTTGTACTTGTCCCGGTCATTTAAAGTTTCTAGAAACGAGATTCAGGATTGTCAAAAGTGGGGAAACATTTTCTGCTAATTAGTGGGGCGGAATTTCGGGGATTTTTGTGATCGGAGAGGAAAATATGGCGGAGTTCCTTGACTCGGTCGACGGAGGTCGCGGCAGGAAACAAGATGGCGGCGGCGAGCGCGTCGGCAGGTGAAGAGGCGCGCGCAGCAGCGCGGTAAATTTTTAGAGGCCCTTAATTGCCGATTTTATTGTCGCCCCGCGTATTTTCGCAATTACCGGCACACTCGCCTTCCGGCCACGGCATGTATAATGCAAGGAGTAATCGTAAAGGAGAGCGGACTCTAATGGACCCGCTTTACCCTGGGGGCTTAATTGTCGCGTAGGATGAGCGGAAGAAACCGAAGCGAGCGGGAAAACTGACTCGCTGATAATTCCAACCGATAGAATAATAGTAGCGGTAGTAACAACGAAGAATGAACAAATTACTAGAGACAACGTGAACACCGATAAAGAAATTGCGAGGAATGACGACGAAGACGATCAAAAGGTCGATAGTCGACGACAAAATGGATGGCGGAAAACAGCCGATAATGATATATCGTCGACGGTATCACTACTTGTGAAGTCGATCGTCGACGATGACGATAACGCGGCTGATAAGAAGCGCACCATGACGATCGCAGCAGTGATAAGGATAACGACGGTGCCATTCGCGGTTGTCACTCTACGGCAGTGGATCAGAAATGAAAAGAAATGAAATTTAAACAAATTAGTGTTAACATCCAAAGCAAGATGATTTCGTGATATCCTTCTGTAATCTCTCATCCCTCGCTATACACCACCGGTTTCATTTAGGACGTGATACCAGTTATCAGTTTTTTTTTCGAAACTTTCGAAGACGCATTATCTGCCTTAAACTTTCGTTCTTGAAACTTCTGAAAGTGATATTCTCCCTTTCAAATGTTTCTTTCTTTTTTTTTTCCCTATTCAAAGATGGCGTCTCTGCCAGGACGAAGACGCTTCTCGTCTCGGCCAAGGTTCCGTCTCGGTCCCGCCGTTTGCCGGCGATAAAGTCATTGTTATTATTATTACCGTAAAACGGCTCGGCTTACAAGTAATTTAAATCCCATCCCGAGAAATAGAGGCTATACGAACGTACGATCGGATTACCCGGCAAAGCGAGCCTATATTTGCATAAGTCAGGTTGTCAGTCAGACGGCGTGGCAACGCGTGACCTCCCCTTGCTCTCTCGTTGCTGCCCCCGTGTCGTGCCGTGGAAACCCTCAACCTCCGACACGCCACCTCGACCACCTCCGGGGCTACCTTCGAACCCACCTCCGAACTCACCTTCGAGTCCTCCAAGGGAACCTCTGAGGGAGATCTCTCGTCTCGTCTCTCTCCCTCTTACCGTGCTGGCCTCTATTCGTCTCTCTCACTCTCACTGTTCTGACCTCGTCTCGTCTCTCTCACTCTTACTATTCTTGCCTCGTTTCCTCTCTCTCACTCTTACTATTCTGGCCTCTTCTCGTCTCTTTCTATCTTGTCTGAAATGTGCTCCAATCTTTCTCTCAAAAATGCCACAGAATCCTTGTCAAACCTTGTGGAAGGGGAGGATTATTAAAAATCATTTAAAAGTATTCGATATCAAAGGTAGACCGATGTTTTGTGACACGTAATAATGTCTAAACATGATTTGGGATTATTTAAAGTGGTGTCATCTCATTTTTTTTTATCATTATGCCTGGGTGTCAAAAATTAATCGCGACTGTAAAGTTGAGTAAATCAGCGAGGAGGTATTTCGGTAATAATAATTAATATACAGGGTGCGGCTAAAATTCTCGTGATTTTAGAAATATTTTATCAGAACATAACCGGTTGATAAATTAACTGATGGACATAAGGAACCGGACAACAATTCATGGTCTAGCAATAACAATATTGATTAGACAGAATTATAGAAATGCTGAAAATTGCTTCCGCTGGTCCCGATACATTTTTTAAATCGTTTTGGAAAATTGCGGGAAATTTCGTCGCACCCTGTAATTAATTGCGTGACTTGTCCACCAGGTTCTCAATTTCTCGGCATTTTCTTCTTCGTAGATTAGTGATTTTCGCATTACTTTATCATTTGCTTGACTTCACCTGAACGTTTCTGTCCTCGCCGTCGATTAATTCCGATTAATCGGATTTTCCGGACAGTCACGAGACTCTCTTTGGAACAGGAGGGGAGGAAAAGAAGAAATGGAAAGAAAGGGGGTAACTACCCCAGATCTAGAAGTCCAGGGTATCACGCGACACCGATTACCGGACACGTGAATTACGTAAGACGTCTGGAGATTGTAATGACTGTGTACTGATTAAAGTGGTCCGTCTCGAGACCCTTCGATCTTGCGAGGTGGTTTATGGGGTGCCCAGGGGGTGTATTGGGTGCACACTACGTAACGAGGTTCAATATAAATCACGGTAAATATTGGCTAATTGATTGAAATTTAATTTCTAATTTTATATCTATATTTTTCTTATTATATTGAGAAGTAAGATTAGGTGATATTTCCGATGTTTCTTGTCTTTTCAAAATGGCGTCTAATAGTTGTTTCGTTACTTTGCCATCAAAGCGGCCACCCCTTGAGTGGCTTTGAAGAACTCGTCGACCCCGTAATGAAATTGACATGCAACTGCACGGGGCACGCTACTTGTCATCGGGCAAGTGCACGCCTCCACCCTCCTAGTATTTCCAGGGATGCGTGGCCGCCCCTTCTCTATATTTCCTATCCAACGAGAAAGCCGATCGATAACGCTTATCGACGTTGTATAGAGACCGACAAAAAATCCTCGACTCCTAGATTAATATTTCAGTGGATGTCCACCATAACTGAGGCGTTCATAAGTATTAAGAGATTACTCTCCGTCACTTCAAGATCATCTTCAAAAGGATCTTGTCAATTTAAGGATATTTTTAGAAATGGAATTTAATTCTTAACAAGATTTAGACAAATGAAGGCCGTCCTCGAAAAAGAACTCTGCAAAATTAAGGTCATTCTTAAGACGGGAGAGTTTGAACTTAAGTTGATAGGATTTCCTAAAAGAAGGTCTATCGAGATTGACAAAATTTCTTAAAAAGAAATTTTCGTTAAGTGGTCTTATCAATTTATGGTCGCTTAAGAAAAAAATCCTGGCAGGTTATTTTGATTCTCAAGAGAAGTTCTGCTGATTCAAAATCAAACTCGAAAAAGGAATTCGTAACGATCGAAGTTGTTCTCAAAAATATTCTACCAATTTAAGGTCACCACTGAATGAGAAAATGTAAAGATAAATGGTATCGGTTATTTTCCAAAAATGAAATCCGGCAGGTTATGTCCATTTTCGAAATAAATCCTGTCTCAAAAGCAACCTCAAAAAAGTAATTCGTAACGATCGAAGCTGGTCCCAAAAATATTCTACCAATTTAAGGTTACTACTGAATGAGAAAATCTAAAAAAATGGTATCGGTTATTTTCCAAAAATGAAATCCGGCAGGTTATGTCCATTTTCGAAATAAATCCTGTCTCAAAATCAACCTCAAAAAAGTAATTCGTAACGATCGAAGCTGGTCCCAAAAATATTCTACCAATTTAAGGTCACCACTGAATGAGAAAATGTAAAGAAAAATGGTATCGAGTATTTTCCAAAAGTCCCTCGCTACTTAAAGGAAATATTATCGCATCAACTTAAGATCATCTCCAAAAATGGAAATCCGGCGGGTTATGTCCATTTTCGAAATAAATCCTGTCTCAAAATCAACTTTAAAAGAGGAATTCAGAACGATCGAAGCTCTTTCCAAAAATATTTTACCAATTTAAGGTCACCACTGAATGAGAAAATGTAAAGAAAAATGGTATCGGTTATTTTCCAAAAGTCCCTCGCTACTCAAAGAGTATATGATCGCATCAACTTGAAGATTTGCTGATAGCTGATGATTTTGAAAAATGGAAATCCCCTCCTGACGGGGAGGGCACGTGCGACTCAATCGCGGGATTTGACCCCGGAACATCTCCCGTAGATCCTGCGGGATCCCTCCGTCCGCTGCGGATCGTCTCTATCAACGAAAATCGCTGCGGACGTCCCGCTGGCACCTCGGTTATCCGCGGGTCCAGGGAACACGTCCAGCATCCTCCCGGCTGGCAGTCCGGGAAGGATGCGGACTCTCGAGCAAGTTAATATGTCCGAGGGATTCCTAGGATAGCGGAGAGCCGCACTCGTGGTTTCCGCGGTGTTTGACCACGAAATGGACAACATATGTAATGGCTGTCCAAGGCTGACTGATTGCGGATCGCATCCCTTTTCGAGAAGGGGAGGATATTTGCCGAGCCATCCGCACGATTGTCGGACGAGAGCCTCGATCGTGTCCCTCTCGTTCTCTTCGTCCCTCTTGACATCCCTCGTGTGTGCTCCCCAGGCTTAGGCTTGTATCGACCTCCACTCATTTTGAATATGTGTACCCACACACTGGGAAGAAAAATCCAAAACAGTTATTTAAATAACGCTCATTCGGACCAATAGCAAATTTTCGGCTAGAAAGAACACGCGATAACCCCAAAGAAATATCAATTTTGTCATACAAATTAAATGACAATATTTTGGGCATGTCTTTAAAATTCTAATATAATTGCACGAAACGACGGTGGAATATTTTATTAATATCAATAATATTCAAATAAATTATCATGATTCCGAAGAAACGTTGCGTCCAATTTATTCGAGTGCGTTCGAGCCGTGTAATTATTCTTTGACTCAAGGAATTGTTTTTTTGATATCATTCAATAAGTTTTTTTTTTCTCAGTGCGCTTATCTCCTAAGATAAAGGTGCCCACTAATGCAAATCCCGGCACGAACGACGCTTAAGAGAGGCGAATAATTTTCTGCGAATCAGGTTCTCTTCCCAGTATCCTTTTCCTGGGAGAGGGGTCGAGGTTGATAATCCCATTTCCTTCTCCGCGGGATCTGCCCTTTCGGGGGTGTAAGGGGTGTCTTCACCTACGGGTCGTACGTGCAACGTCATTTGGCGCCTAGGAACGAGAAGGGGTTCGTTTTATCGCGAGTGTAATGCCAAGTCGAGTCAATTTCATCCCCCTAAACGACTTTATCCGGGCACTTAGCCCCGATGGGGGGAGGAAAGGGGGCTTGAGAACCGACCGGGAGATACGACACCAATAACAAAAATCATAAACACTCGGACCTTGATTAAGACCTCCTCCTCTGTGTCGGCGCTGCCCTCTTCGAAGATGAGAGGATCCCGTCGAGATGTTCTCCCGTTTCCCAGGACCTTCCTCTCCCCTACGTGCCCCCCTCTTTTTTCGCCGTATATAGCTGCCTTCATCTCCCTCTTCGCTCGGGAATACTCTCGGGAGGAATACGAATGTGGACTTTCTTTCTCTCTCTGGCGAATTTATGCGCCCCCAAGTCCGATTGCCGCTCGTCGGCGATCCGGTAATTTCATCGACGCACCCTCTGGGGCTGGGGGAACCACCCCCGGACGGTCACTTTTATATTAAAAAGTCGCCCAAAGAAATACCCATTAAATGCAGTACGACTGTTCTTCTACTACATAACACTCATGCGAGAAGAAAATTTAAACAATTTTGTCTAATTTATTTCTTTATTAAGAGTAACTCGTTAAACGCGGCGTCGGAAATATAACATGAAAATGATTATGCAGCCTGAATGGAAGGTGCAACAATAATTAATTCTGCGTTTAAGGGGATGTCAAAGTGACATCCGAGGGTTCAATCGTTCATGAGACTTTCCTCCAAACTGGGTGCATCAAATCGTGTCAAACTTCACTACGTTAATGTGAAGGCTATAAAGAAGATCCTGACACCCGTGAAATTTCATTCTTTTTTTTTTATATAGAGAATCTTGAAATATCTTTGAACAAATTTTCGCAAAAAATTGAAATTTCATGAGTTTCGGGACTTTCCTTATACCCTTCATGTTCATGTTGTACAGTCTGAATCCATTTAGTACACCCAGTTTGCAGAAAAGTTTCATGAACGAGAACTCTTTGATGACACTATCACATCCCCTTAACGTGGTATATGTATCGCTCATCGTTCATGGGACGAAATGCCTTGTTCTGAGTTTAATTTCATCTAGCTTTGTCTCTTTAGGAGGTACTAATGTGGAAGTAGACTCGCGAAAATGCGGTGGGTACCGCTGCGTTTCCGCATTAACATTTAATCGTACCTCATGGCGGACAATCGCCGATTATCGTATGCGTCGCAAAAGAGGCGGAAGACGTGGACGTCATTTATGGTCGCCTTGCTGCATCGCTCATGAGACCCCGTGGGCGCGGGGAGGGACGTTCTTTCTGCAAAATTTCTTTCTCCCTTTTATTTTCGTTAAACGCCAACGGCAAGCTGCAACTCTCGTACACCTTTTGCTTATTTCTTCCCGCAGCTCCTTTTACACATCCTGCCCCAATTTCTACAAGAACCCGAAATGCCCTCCACCTTCGATGTCTCCCTTCATTAAATGAAATCAGCGAACGTCAACTCTAGATCATTATATGAAACTCTATGGGTACGCAAGATCTATATTTTTTTTATAACCTGGTATCCGCAAGCTCCGCGTCTCCCAATTCCTCTTCGGCATTTCCAACGTTCTCCACCGAGGGTCGATAATTGTTGGTAAAAGAGAGTTTTGCAAATTTTTAAATTATGTCATATTCTGCAGATCGCTAGAGTAGATGCAGATTGATTCCAAAATTTCCACTCTCTTGGTTCATTCGCAATATTTTCTACCAGACGTCATCTTAAAGTGCTCTGGTACTTCTGGTACGTCCTCGTGACGCCAACAATTCTCAATCGAATTTTATTCTGAAGCGAACCAGTGGCCGTAACATTGTTAACATTTCAATGTGTATCCCCCGACAAAAAGATGTTACTGAAACAAAGGAACATTTTCTTCATTCAAAGTATAATGATTTAACTGGAACCAACTCGGATAAATTGGATGCAACATGCCTTCGGAATTATGACAATTTATTTGACTCTATTCCAATCGAATAATTATTCTCTGTATCAACAAAATATTTCTTTGGTACTATTCGGAGTAAAATTTCCTTGGCACCATGGCATTTATTTATATTTTTCCTCAGGGTAGTTTTCTATTTCTTATACCAAACCCTGCCGCAAAAGTGCCCTCTTCATATTCTCCTTATTCATTTCCAACATTTTTTACCAGACGTCATCCTGAGGTATCTCGTCTCCTCCAGCGGAAGTTCAGGAGGTCCGGGATGAGGGGGCGCCGCAACGCGGAAACAACGCGGTGCATTGTCGGGCATTGTCGGTGCATTGTCGTTCGTTTGCCATATATGCACCGAGTAGACGCGATACAGGAGGACTCCCATCTTCGGTTCTCATGTCAAGGCGGCTTTGCCGACCGTGACGCCGATAGTTGTCAAACAAACTTGAAATATTTGCCCCGCGTGCGTGCGCGGTGCACGCGCGTTACACGCACCGGTTAAGTGCAACGCACCGTTTTCCCCTCGACCCTGCCGGCCACTCCGCACAAGTCGACACGACGTGCGTGCACGCAACTCGCCGACGCGCGCTGCAACGCGCTGCACTGCGCTGCTATCTAAGGGCCTTAGGGGTACCCGAGACTCGAGGGGATCTTCCGACGCGCGTAATTGCGCTTCGCCTCGTTCGTCAAGGGTTCGGAATACCTAAACAGAACGCAAAAAGTCCTTATTGAGCTGCATTTTGCGGACAGAGAATCCTTTAGGGAAAATGGCCATGTTTAATAATCATTTATAATTTTATTTTTATTTTTTTGTTGTTTGAAAGTGGAACGTTCTTGCGCAAGTTGGTACATTTGTATTTGAGGGGATTGAGGAGGTCGTCAAGGGTCCGGAATACCTAAACAGAACGCGAAAAGTCCTTATTGAGCTGCATTTTGCGGACAGAGAATCCTTTAGGGAAAATGGCCATTTTTAATAATTATTAACAATTTTATTCTTATTTTTCTATCGTTCGAAAGTGGAACGTTCTTGCGCAAGTTGGTACATTTGTATTTGAGGGGATTGAGGAGGTCGTCAAGGGTCCGGAGTACCTAAAACAAACGCGAAAAGTCCTTATTGAGCTGCATTTTGCGGACAGAGAATCCTTCAGGGAAAATGGCCATTTTTTATACTCATTTATAATTTTATTCTTATTTTTCTATTGTTCGAAAGTGGAACGTTCTTGCGCAGGTTATGTATGTGTTTATCAGATCAGCACGACTCTAATTTTTAGTTATTGCATCTTCTTTAGCGAACAGCGCGCATCCTTCTTCAGAGAGGTCATTGCCTTGTAATATCATATAGCCTAGTTATTTTCTTATTTATTTATTTATATTTTTTTTTTCACATGGAGGACTTCCAAGTTCTCCTGGGAATGTAAGAGTCGGCGCCACTTGGAGGATACGAGGAGCCTTTCTCGAGAGGCCGAAAGTATAGAAAGGAGCTCTGGAGGGCTAGTTATCGCAAAGAGGTCTGCTTCGTCTTCTGGGAGAATGCGACAGTCTTGGGGTTTGTTCGACCGAGTGGCGCCCGACTACCCTTACGAATGGGGTGGAAGGTCCCCGAGTTTCTGGGCCGCTCTTCACAAGAGGAGAACCAGACCTCCCGGTGCGACGAGCGATGCCTCCTTGAAAATCGGCTCCGAGTCCCACCGAGATAGGTTTCCCTCGAATTTCTTTCGAGTGCCGGTCTCGGTTTGCCTTTTCGGGACAAAAGGGCGCCTGTTGTACCGAAATGAAGGGCCTCAAACGAAGAACCGAAATCAAACACCAAGAAGCCGATCACAAACCTGGTTAGCCATAATAGGCCGTAAAAACGCTCCTCATATATTTCCTTCAACCAACTATTGAGCTCACCCTAGTAGCACAAAATATTTGTCCTATATTTTCTGTATATTTAACGAATATCGTACATTTTATAAATATTTACCAGACATTTGAAATATTTGCAAAACGTCTACTTTAGAATATTATCTCTATAATATTTATATAATATTAGCTTCATGTGTTTTCATTATATTTTTCTACCAGATGTACAAAACATTTCGTTTCATTTTAATACAAGTGTTTTTTAATTATTATCTTTCGAATGTATTATAAACGATTTAAAAAGATTTAAAATCAAAATCACATGTTTTGCTCCCTTAATGAAATACTGAAACGAAAATATTAGAAAAATTTCTCGTGCTTCTTGATACCAAATAAAGTGTCGGATAATAGTCGTGAAGTAAAAACTGTATTTTTATTATGTTCATAGGTTAAAAAATATAATTTCTATACGTGTTCATAAATTATTGAAACCAAATATGTCATTGAGATTTTCAAGGAATATTTCAGATATCTTCGAGAATGAAATCTACAAGAAATCATAAAAAATCTGTCGCTTGAGATATTTAGCAAAGATTGCAAAGAAATATTTAGAAATTATTCTATGCTACTAGGGTACGTATAAAAATTACTGTAATCCACAGTCAAGGAAAATAGTTAAATTCATTCCGATTTTTTAGACAGTTCCCCTACATTTAAAATTAAGGTGACGTGAAATCACCGTCTAAGCTATTTAATTTATGAAACATTTCCCCGAACCGGGTGTACCGAATCGTTTGAAATTTAATCTTAACGTTAATATAAAGGCCCTAATGTTCACGAACAAATTTAATAAGAAATTAAATGTCACGGTGCCTTCATTATCATGGTGAAATTTCAAACAATTCGGTACACCCATTCACGTAAAAGTGTCATAAATGACAGAGGTCTCAGTTGGCACTTTCACACCTTGAACATTTTTTTTAAATTTTCTCTTAATCATTCCACACGCCATTCCACTCGACGAATCCTCGAATTTGCATAGCTCGTCCTATGGGCGATAAGTGACTCGAGGGGAAGGTGGCGGCGCGTACTCGCAGGTGCACTCGCACATGCGTGAGGTGCGTAAATGCACATACGAAACGCATACTCGCCAGTGCATACCGAGGCCAGACTACAAAGCGATCTCATAATGCTGGGAACGCGAGATATCCCGTCGCGGTTTCCGTTCAAATAGAGAGCCACGGGTGCAGCGTTCTCAAGGTGGAGGTGTCAACTCTGCGCTGCACTTCCGGATGCGATTCGCCTTATCGCCTGGCCCTCCCCCTGGAGGGGACCGGGAGGGGAAAAAAGGCCGCGAGAAAAACTCGGGAACCCATCCGAACGGATCCCAAGTTTCTCGCCGGTTCCCTTTCCGCCATTATGAGATGAGATGCCAGACAATTAGTCGTTAACGAGAATTAACGAGCCTCGTATGCACCCTGAGATGCACCGCGCGCTGCGAGTCTCAGGAGGATCGGAAGAGCCTTCGAATATTTCCAGTTACCTTTTTAATACGTTTTATGGATACAGTATTTTATGATACGTCGGTACTCATTTTTTGTACATTAATTTCCGATCTTCGGAACACGTACAGGGATGTATGAGTTATTTAATATGTCGGCAGAAGTGTGCGTTTGTACAGAGCGCGAATGGGCGTTAATTCTGGTACGTACTTTCGAGTGTCACAAATGGGAATTTAATGAATGGCGGGATGAGAATCAGGATAGGGTGGAATTAATCTAACTGCAATTAGCCAGTTGCGTTTAAGTACTCCGTTGTTAAGACTGACGGTTATCTCTACGTATGCTCAAGCTTTTACTACCTGTCAATTAAAGTTAACCCCCCGGTCTCGTCACAAGTACAATTTCTTCGCGACAAATTGAAGATCATTAAATCGTTATTCTTTTTTTTTTTTTATACCTTACCACCACACGTAACCAGGTCCACATTTCCAAAATTTTTAGGTTAGAATCTCATCCATGCCGTTTAACGGAGAAATTACCACTCCTCCGTTACTACATCAACAATTACCCTCATGATCTCACGGCAAATTAAAAGTCCCCACATCAAGCGAGATAACCCCGTTTTTTCCTCTTTGCCACCTTATCACCGTACCATCACACGTAATCGTGTCTCCGTTTCCAAAAATTGAGCTTTAAATCGCGTCCATGCCGTTTAACGGGCCAATTGCTGATCCCTCGGCACCTCGTTACAGTTATTACTCACGCAGTTACACTCTTTTACTACATTTTATTATTACAATAGGCAATTCGCAGGACCTCTCCGAGTCGTTCGGAGCCGAGAGCAGGATAATAACGCGTAGTGTCAACGGGATAGCAACGAGTTAACGCCGTTAGGCCTTAACCCCGTGGAGAGTTGGCGCGATTGCTGATCTAGCTTTTACGATTCATAACTCCGAGGGTTGCGAGGGGTGCGGGAGGAAAACCAGGCGAGGAAGGAGGATCCTCTCGGTCTCCGCACATAAACCGTTCATTTATATGTCCTACACAATGTCCACCCTACGGAATTTATTTATTAGCCCCGCGAAATTCGCTGCGACGACTACGGATCTCCGCGGGCCGTTTAACGATACGAGTTTACCCCGACGGCCGTTTAACGAGCGAACCCTCCGTCGGCCGACGCCCTGGGTAGAAGAGCTTTAAACGTCCTGCCTCCTGTCAATCGATCCTGATGGTCATCGACCGTGATAGGATGAATTACGGGCTGGATAAGACGAGAGGTGATATGAAGCACCATATCACTGATCCTGTCACCTGGGATTCTGGAAGGACCTGAGATTGGGAAGATGAGCTTCAAACGTCCTGCCTCCTGTCAATCGATCCTGATGGTCATCGACCGTGATATGGAGCACCATATCACAGATCCTGTCACCTGGGATTCTGGAAGAAGGACCTGGGATTGGGAAGAAGAGCTTTAAACGTACTGCCTCCTGTCAATCGATCCTGATGGTCATCGACCGTGATAAGATGAGGTACAGGCTGGATAAGACGAGAGGTGATATGGAGCACCATATCACTGTCACCTGGGATTCTGGAAGAAGGACCTGGGATTGGGAAGAAGAGCTTTAAACGTCCTGCCTCCTGTCAATCGATCTTGATGGTCATCGACCGTGATAGGATGAATTACGGGCTGGATAAGACGCGAGGTGATATGGAGCACCATATCACTGACCCTGTCATTTGGAATTCTGGAAGAAGGACCTGGGAGTGGGAAGAAGAGCTTTAAACGTCCTGCCTTCTGTCAATCGATCCTGATGGTCATCGACTGTGATAGGATGAGGTACGGGCTGGATAAAACGCGAGGTGATATGGAGCACCATATCACTGACCCTGTCACCTGGGATTCTGGAAGAAGGACCTGGGATTGGGAAGAAGAGTTTTAAACGTCCTACCTCATGTGCGAGGATGCGCGGAATCTACTATTACGCAATGAAATTTAGTTACCTAGTGAATCTACATTTTTCTTCATAATCTTTCGAATGGTGTAATGACCAATGAATTAAATAGTAATAAATCGAAAAGAAAAGGTGACGTTTCTTGGAGAGGGTCTAATCAGCGAATTTCATCCTTAACTAGGATGAAACGCGAGGGTGTGCGGGATCTACTATTACGCAATAAAATCTAGTTACCTAGTCAATCGACATTTTTCTTCATAATCTTTCGAATGGTTTAATGACCAATGAATTAAATAGTAAAAAATCGAAAAGAAAAGGTGACGTTTCTTGGAGAGGGTTTAATCAGCGAATTTGATCCTTAACTAGGATGAAGCGCGAAGGTGTGCGGGATCTACTATTACGCAATGAAATCTAGTTGCCTAGTCAATCGATATTATTCTTCATAATCTTTCGAATGGTGTAATGACCAATGAATTAAATAGTAATAAATCGAAAAGAAAAGGTGACGTTTCTTGGAGAGGGTTTAATCAGCGAATTTGATCCTTAATTAGGATGAAACGCGAGGGTGTGCGGGATCTACTATTACGCAATGAAATCTAGTTGCCTAGTCAATGGATCCGCATCCTCTGTCAGAGCTGAATTACGAACGGAGTGCGAGAGCTGATTCGACGTAACGACTCTCTGTCTGTCACGGGCTCTACTAACTACGTCCACTTAACGCTAATAATTATTTTCATTGGGGGTCCGGTACGCACGGGGTCCCCCAACCAGCGACGTCGACTTCCTGTTGGAACGGATATAAAAATAGAGCTCGTACTCGCTGCTCTCTAGCTCCAGAGGACTCGGATTCAATCCGTTTGCGACAATTTGCACATATAAACTCACAAACAAAGAAAGAAACGAACCCCTGTCATCTTCAGACTGCTAATCATCGGACACCGACCCCAACTTCAGCTCTTTAACTTTGACAGTTTGGAAGAAAAGTGTAATCTACCTTAATATATATTTTTCTAACAAAAGTGTTATTTATTATGTGTTAGTTAACATCTTTTGTAATGTATGTTCTTCGAAGAAAAGTGTTATACAGCTTAATTTAGATTTTTCTGAACAGGAAAAGTGACCTCACTTTTGAAAAAAAAAGAGCGGATTTGACATTTAAGAATTTGTTTCGAATCAGCTGATAGGACAATGAACTTTTTAAATTATCCCCTGAAATTATTATTATAAATCCTTAATATTTTGCATTAGAATCAAAACTCTCGAGATGTTTTATCCGCGGACTTACGGAACGACCTAATAATTTTTTTTATTAGGTCGTTCCGTTTTTTCTTTTTATTCACTGAAATTGTCATTACGAGCCTTTAAGCACCTTTAAGGGGATGTGAAAGTGGCATTCGAAAGATCAATCGTTCATGAAACATTTCTCCAAACTCGGTGTACCGAATCATTTCAAACGTTACAACGTGAACGTGGAGATTATAAGAAAGGTCCGGACACTCATGAAATTTCATTTTTTTACAACAAATTTTGAAAATGTTTATAATCAAATTAAACAAAAAATTGAAATGTTAAGGGTATCAGGACCTTCCTTATATCCTCCATATTTACATTGTCAAGTATGAAACGATACGCTGCCCCCAGTTGGGAGAAAAGTTTCATAAACGAGACCTCTCTGACGCCACTTCCGCATGACCTTAACCCCGAGAATGGTTGAAAGTTAAATCTCGCCGCCCGTCCATATTTGATTTCCGTCTAAGAGATTTCCCGATTTTTGGTCCAGTTTCAGCAGCAGGGGTCGTCCGTTTCCCGGATGGCAATACCTGACGACAATGCCCGATGACAAATCCTCCCGTCTTAGCAGGTGCCTCCCCACGTGGAGTCCCTACAACCACCCGGAGGGGTGCGGCAGGTCGGTCGTAAATTATTTAGCACCGACCTAGGTGGCGCCCCTCCGTGGAATTAAATAAGAAGAAAACAATAAAGGACAATTGTTTCTAAGTTTTATGGGCGGGAAAGAGGCGGCGGGTTTATCGCCAGCCGGGTGGTCAAGGGTGTCGGGGGTGACCGCCCCTGGTCGGTCACTTTATTTAGGGGTTGCGATTCCCGACACCCTCCACCCCTGGCCGAGGCCTCGGGTCCATTAATTGCCGAGGCTCGCGGACGTTCCGCGGTTTCCTCTCTTTTCCACCCCTCATGCGAGAGGGATGGTCCATCGCGGAAGAACTCGGAGATCCCGCGCAACCCCTGCGGCCCTTTGGCGCCCTTGCCTCCACTTTTTCCCCCTCGTTCCCTCCACCTCGCCGGCCGTCACGAGCGAGCAATAAGAGAGGGCTTACGCCGGCCGCCATATATTGAGGCCACATTTTTATTTTGACACTAATAGCCGCAGTATCGGCCCGGCCCAGGACTTAAGTACGTCCGATCGCGCTAATCCCGACCCGATATTGCCGGTATAAATCCTAAGATTGCGCGAGGACGACGGATCTCGCCTTCCCCCCTCGCCAGGACCTCTTTGGAGGTCCTTGCGCGGAGGTGCTCGCGGGTCCTTGCTAATGCTTTTCTGATTTATCGCCTCCGAGGAGATTTAAGGACTTATCACCCCCGAGAAATCTCATTCCGAGAGGTTTCCCTAAATTAAACCCAATTCAATTAAGCTGAACGTTATCGAGTACTAATTTCATTTCGATGACTGTCAATGACCATTTTCGTTTTCTGATTGCAGGTAGGTACCGGGTTCAGGAGGCTAGAGGTGTCCAGCTGACGAGAACGCTATCTAGGGGAGGATAAGAGGTGATAAGTATCGTTTATGTGGAATCTTCAACGTTTTATGAATCTGAGAAACGAGGTCCGTTGATTGGCACGGATGGAAGGATACTGGAGGATTTTCGGGATTCTGGGTAAATATCCTGATGGGGATTTTTGATCGATATTTCCTCTGCTAAGGATGTATGGCAGATTATCCCGCGTTCGCGTTGTTTTGCCACGCGGTTGCTTTTGCAAAATATTTTGGATGCATTCCAGGGGAAGACTCCGTGTAAAATGATGCACTTGGCGGTTAGAGGAATTCCTTGGTCCCATCATGTACGTACGTTTCCTTGTACGCGTAAATTGGCTCGGTTTAAATCTTAATTCCGGAAATGTAAATCCGTTTCATGGCACCGATCGCCGTCACGATAGGTACAATTAATGCATTAATTAAAACGAGAAATGAGGGTGTGCTTCGAGTATAATAATACCGCGTCTTTATGGTGATCAGCCGTGTCCGAGGCCAGCTCTTCAATTAATAAAAAATCTCCGCCCCGTTTAAGCATCGGGGATGACACGACGCGAAATAATAACCGAGCCCGAGACAATGGTGGACGATCGTAAACCGCGCGGTCCCCCTCTTGTTCAATCATCTAAATTATTCCATAAGACGAGAGGAAGCAGGACCTAGATACAGGGGCGCACCAGACAGGGACAGCCTCGTGTCTCTGAACACTCTGCGGGACAGAGACGGGCAGACAAGGAGAGGTTTACTGCTTCATAACGCGGCTCAAGCACGGACAATCGCCCGTTATGATTTCGGATGCTATTTTGACTGCTCGCCGTGGGTGGGCACTGACAGAAACCGGCGTCGAGCGGAACAGAACCAGAAATATGCCACCTCGTAAAGCCGACCCTTCATCAGCTAACCTTGTCCGAAACCTACGGATTCCGTGGATTGTAATACGCAATGGGCAGGGTCGCAGGTCTGGAGGATGTTCGAGAGGTCGCCAGACCCATGGTCCCACCATCAGGACCCTTCAAGGGTGCGGTATTGACCTGGCATCGCTTTCTGTCCAAACGACGCGATATTAAGAAAAATGGGTCAGACAAAACTTCTTTAATATTGTAAACTGCATAACTTTTGTAGGAAACATTTTTTCATATCACGTGCCGCTGTGGAGATATCCCCGTTCAGATAACGGGGACGGTAATGTGTTGATCATCTGGTGACCTGGTGTATTGTGTGGTCTTGAAAGGAGCGTCATTTTCAGGGTTTAAACTACGTATTTTTAAATTTAGGTGATTATAAAAGATATTGGGGATGATGTGTGGAGCAAGTTTTGTTGGAAACGTTTTTTGATATCTGCGGTAGTTTGGGCGTGAAGTGATGACGGGTGAAGGTTGGCGCGGGGCCGCCAGCGCCGGGGCGTTCGTCAGTTTTTTAAGCCGACGTCAGCAATAAATAGCGCTAAACTTTGTTTCGCCGTCGAGACGGGGTTATGACGTTCAATTTTTAAATCCGCGCATATAAGGCCTGTAAATCACGGGTTAACGTTTACCCATAATACCTCGGCGAGACCTGGTGACACGCCTCGACCATAAAAGACGTCCCACGATGGTCCAGGCGTCCGGTTCAACCCCTTCCCCGGGCCACCCCCCTTATTTCTTCAGCATTTCGCGAGATCAATCGCCATGTCCATGGATCGTTTACTTTCTTACTCCCTGGAGATCCTCCGTGATCCTCTCTAACGGCCGACGAAAGATCACGTCGAAGTGGACGAAGGAATTATTTTCGAAAATAAAAGCGACTTATTGTTGCAAAATGAAAAGGGAATCATGGCGTCGTGATCGCTTCTCCGGTACTCCCCGAAATCAATCGACGACGTATCATTAGATGATCTTCCGATCGTTTACTCCCTTACTCCCTAGGGATTCTCCGGGACTCCCCTCTAATTCTTCCGCTAGCCGGCTAATCGGACGGTGAATCGACATGGATGAAACAATTATTTACGACACGAAACTCGTACATTTCCATTATTATTTATTCCACCTCGCCGGTTCAGGCGAGAGAAATATAGGTCCAGAAAAATATTCACCTCGCTAGGGAACTCGAAATAATCTATTCCAGTTCTTGAAATACGAGATAATTCAGATACCCTTTGAAGTTAGTTCCATTATTTTCGTCCGATTGAAAGGAAAAGCGTTTCCTTTCCAGGACGTGATAACTCTTACATCACGAGTCACTTAAGGGAATTTCTACCTAGGAACCAAGATCGGAGCAATATCGATCAGCTTCCAAAATAACAAATCTATGGGTTAGGTTTCAGAAATTTGAGTCCGACCCTTTTTCACCGAAACCAGGACCCAGGGTGAATGGGTCCTTTGGACGGAAACGTCTCGTCGCATTAGGGAAGCGCCCGTTCACTTTTGTCTCCTCGCCGAAGGGTCCAGGGATGTAGGAAACGGAGAGCTATCTCCCGGAGAGATATCTCCATCTGGATATTTCAGGATGATGGCACTCGAACGATCGGCTGGCAGGAGAGATACACTTTGCCGGAACGGCCGAAGTGTTCCGACCCGAAAGGCGTATTTTCATCCTACATGATCTCACCCTCGCACTATTTCCAGAATCGTTATTATCTCCCTGGTTTACTCTCGATGTGCCGATGTGTTTCTGCGCTCGCGTTTACGTCGGCGCCCCGTCTATAGATAGAAGTCCGGAGAGACTGATTGGACATAACCGGAGACGAATGCGATCCGAAATTTCAACGACGAATTTCGACCCACCCCGTTTTCCGATACCATCGAAAAACCTTCCCCATATCGCGGCGCACAAAGAAAACCCTACCAATACGGTTTACATTATTCAAGAGTGTATTGTGAACCTCCACCAATGTCCACTCCGTTGACCATTCGTAACGAATCACTGCGAAGCTTTTTTTCTTCGGCTATTTAAATTATTGCTCGACATTTTCAGCAACCTAGAACATGCCTAAGACCTCCAATTTCGGCGCCGGGATTTTTTCAATCCAACTTCCTGTGCCTAACGACAGTCCGTGTAAGTTTGGACAGGATGAAGAAGTCAATTACTGCCTACATTCATCTTTGTATTGGCACAACACGCGTAGAAGGTTCAGTTATCGTTATTAAATTAAATTTCTTGTCTGAAAAGCCAATCAGCTGCTGCGCTTCTGGCTTGGCAACGTTACGTCGAAATCTGCGCTCATTAATATTGATAACTCGTCTCGATTCCTTTTACAATGAATGACTATTTACATTGATATTCCTGTTTTAATATTGGCACAATTTACAATTTTATTTCTCCAGCTAATTACCATTTATATTCTCTGTGCGTTAATGTTCATCCAACTA
This sequence comes from Orussus abietinus, assembly GCF_000612105.2. Taxonomy (NCBI): domain Eukaryota; kingdom Metazoa; phylum Arthropoda; class Insecta; order Hymenoptera; family Orussidae; genus Orussus; species Orussus abietinus. The sequence continues at coordinate 877,536 of NW_019394256.1, forward strand.
GCGTAAACATTTTCGTTGTTAGCGCGTTATCCTCTCGGATAATTGTTCACATTTAAGGGAAGCTAAATGTAGAGAAAAATGGAACTTTCCCAGCCATCGCTCTCGGCGGTTGCCTGCCCATTCGTTGTTTATTACGTTAATACACATCAATGTGTATGGTGATTTTGTTATCGGGATAAGACGAGTCGGTGCTCCACTTCGGTGGGTTTCCGCACGACGGCGAAAGCGGAATCGCACACAGGGGACCGGATAAAAAGAAGAATTCGAGGGCGAATCGGGGGCGGCATTAACTTTCGGCTTTATCTAAATGTTAATGCGCCCGGTAATATCGAAGTCTCCGAAATATTAGGAGGAATAACTCGGAAAGCGGGGATCGCTAAGGGGGCGGTTTCGCCCCCGTTCCTTTTTTCTCCGTTTTCCTCTCTCCTGCCCTTCCCGGGGGTTGGGGTAAGCGTAACCCCGGGGGCTTAAAAACGAACGCTTAAAAATGTAATAGCGAGTCCTGAAAGTCTGATACGATACGGCCCAGCCTCTCTCTCTCGGCGAGCTCGCCTCTTTATTTTCCCATTATTCAAATATAAATGTAAATGTTGATACAAACGGATAGGTAAATGGAAAGAGAGAATTCAATTGTTCGCGCGGGCAAGAACAGGGTGGGTGGCCCGGGGGGGAGGGAGGGAAATTAGTTTATAAGGAAGCGACGCGGCAAAAAAGCGACTTCTCGTCCTTTCGAGAGGTGCCCCCGGGGTGGGTGGATTTTGCCCCACGAGAAGTCCTCGCGTTTTCCCTTCTCTCCCCTTTAGGGCGAAGGACTTGCTCCCCCTCCTTTTCCTTCTCCATTTTCTCCACTTTTTTTCCCGGTTACCTGTCAAGAATAAAATCGTCGCCCTAACTTTTCCGCAACAGAGACCTTCCTTATTTCCTCTTCCTTCTGAAAGCTCCTCGCCCTTCAAGCAAGTGAAATATTTAAAATTCCATATCTCCGTATTAAATGTACCGATCGGTTTCGTCCATAGCTCAAAAAACGCGAAAAAACAGTCTAATAATGAAGACCTGGTTGATGTTGACAGTACTCCTTCAAGAGATTTAGGAAATTACATTTTCTGTCCAGTTTGACGGCGCCAGGCTATAAACATTGCAGATAATGTCTAGGTCAGTGTTTCGCGTTTCTATAAATATATTTGGTGCGAAACTCTGGCGAGTTTCTTAATTAAAATCTCGTACGAGGTCGAAATACCCCTCCTGGGGGACAAATAAAATATTGATATCGAAAGGACGTGATCCCGGAATAAAATTCGCTAAACTCGTTGCCCTGGGCTCGAAAAGTCGAAAAGCACTCTCCGGGAATAATTGAATTCTTCCCAGTGAAAGAGCGTTTCGGCTTTCCCCTTTATCGCCGAGGTCGGCCCCGATCAGGGAAGAAAAGGGGCAAAAACTCGAAAAGGATGGAGGAACAAAAAAGGGAGAAAAAGAAGGAGGGGTCGAGAGCAAGTCGCTCGGCACGACCGAGCGGAGCGGAGAGATGTGTTTACGTCTGTCATCCCGCGTGCATTCCGCAGCGCGGGCCGCACGCGGCCGTAGGAAAGAGGGTTCGGTAATATTATCCGATGTGCGTGTTCTCGTGTTTCCCCATCGAGCATTGTTCTCGCCCTTCTACGCGCATTGTTACGGGGCGGGGGCGCAGGGGCGGGGGGCCGCGATGCAGGGTGCATATGCGCTGATAGGCCCGTAATGCCATCTCTAATTCCGTGCGAGCTGATTTGATTTTGGCATTAAGATAAAGCGTCGACCCCTCCCTATCGGTCCCGCGGGGGGATCGATCGATTGCCCCCCTCCCCCCTGTTGTCGGAGTCGCGCCAATCGCCGGTTTCGCCGATTTCCGGCGCGATCGATCGAAAATTAAGGGCTGTTTGTCTCCGACATCTGCCCGTTGCATTCCATCTATCTCCCCTTCCGGGACTATGTATCACGTGGATTGCTTTTCTAGGGTTGAAAATTTCTACTTTCATGATTTCCGGATACGCCACTCTGATTACTGGAGAGATCTCCCGATTTAATCGGATATCCGATGCATATGGACTTTTGGTAAAGAACGTACTAACAGCTGATCCGATTAAACAATGTGCTTTGGGAAGTTCGAGGGTACTATAGGAATTGCGTATTGACAGTCGGGTATGGAGGGAAAAATTGTTACTTTTATGGGGCAACGATATCTGAGATATGAAATTGTTAGAGCCACGTGGTCGATTTCTGGTGAACGATCATATACGTGGAAACGCGAAACGGATCTCCGCTCGTTCTGGTTTCTCCTGGTCCGGATGATCCCACCGATGACCAAGGTCGGAAAGTGCAATTATCTCCAGGAATAATTACCCCTATACGGTGTACCCAGAATGCGGCTATATGTACGCGAACAATTCTTGTCGAGCGATCAAGGGGAAGAGGACCCGTCGCGTGTCGCGTCGAATCGACGGTGAGATTAATCAACGAGGTGTTAAGGAATCCGGCCCAGAGGTGGAGGGCCGAGATGAAACGGCCGAGATATCGAGTCAAAATATCTTGCCGACCGAGCGAATGACGAATCGGCCCCGTAATCCCTCTCGATTGGTCGCCTCGAGGGCGCGAAAATCTCCGGGCTAATCATACTTAAAACAATCGCCTTCCGCTCCGGTTAATCCGCGGCCGCGCTCCGCGACGTCGCGACGTCCTCGACCGCAGCGCGTGCACGCGAGCTGCAGCGCTGCATCTGCATCGCGACCCGACAGAGCAAAACTGGAATTATTCCGACAAAAGGGCTTACCATCATTTATCCATTCCACGGAATTAGAAATAATTAGTGAAGCGCACGAATGCAATCGTCAGGGAATTTAATACCAAACACTCGTCACTGCAATTGTGTATTTTACAAGGAGTAACTCGAGGGGCTATTCGCTTGGAATTCAATGAAAACAATTGTCCTTCTCTGAGAGTCCCTTGCCTGTGGTTCCATATGACAGACAACGAAACGATTCGGTAACAAGCGACGTTTTTAAAATCGTGACAGACTTTCAACGATTTCTGCTTGGGATTTCCAGCTGTTTTCCACATTATTTCAAGCGTTATGATCCACGATCTCCTGAGTGATTACCCCCTCGGAGTAACTAGATACAGAGATATATTCACTGGTCATTAAGGGTTTCAGGTGGGTCCTGTAGAAGTTATATAATTTCTGGAAATAAATTAACTTCGTGGTAATTATTGAATTTCTTTGTAAGACCTACAGGCGCCCCTCAATTTACGCGAATGAAAATCCCGTCGCATAAGGTCTGCCAGGACAAAAGGAAAAATTGTGGAAATAAAAGCTAGCACATATCAGTTTTAGAAATACATATTAATTTCAAGTAGCTTAGAAGAAAGATAATGACGTTTCAAAGTCGCGCAAATTGTGTTATACTTTACCGCGTAAAAAGGAGACTCGCGTAAATTGAGGGAGGGGTGTACCTGTACTGGGTTGTTGGAGTTCCTATATTTAGACAGAAGTGGAGTTGAAAGAAATGCCGACGAAATCGGTCCCGTTTGCGCGGCTAATCGTGGGATCCGTCGCGGTGAACGGTAAGAAGTACTGTTTGCGCAGTTCCATTTGTCGTGCTTTTTTCTCCGATGGCCGCGGTCGCGGCACGCGGTGTGACACGGGTCGACCGCAAACCGAGGACGCGGAGCGCGCGACAGCGCGACCCGTGCCCGAGCCCGGCCCGCGCGCGTGTGACGCGCGTTACGCGCGGGCCAAGTGTCACGCGCAGCACGGTCGCGCACGGCGGCGCATGCGCTCGACGCGCTCCCTCGCTCACGGCGCGGCCCGGCTCGCAGCACGCGGTCAGCATCGGCACAACGTGTAAGTACTTATGGTTGAATTTAAGGTGATGCGAAACCCTCGGACCATTCTAATCAGACACTATTCTTTAAGGACATTCCACCGAACTTACTGAAATTCTCGCACTTAACTTCTGAGTACCCAAGCAATGGCCTGAAAGACAAAAATTTCGTTTTAGAAACAATTTATATTAAGCCAAAAGTTTTCTTGTCTGGATATAAAAAGTTTGAAAATGTCGGGACATTTCTTTGGTACTCATCCTGTGCTAGAAATTAAAAACAATTTAAATTAAGCCAAGTTTGAAAATAAAAGAATCTGAAAGTGTCAGGACATTCCTTAGGTACTCACCCTGTGCTAGAAATTAAAAACAATTTAAATTAAGCCAAAAATGTCTTGTTTGAAAATAAAAGAATCTGAAAGTGTCAGGACATTCCTTAGGTACTCCCCCTGTGCTAGAAATGAAAAACAATTTAAATTACGCAAAAAACGTCTAGTTTGAAAATAAAAAAATCTCAAAGTGTCAGGACATTTCCTAGGTCATACTCACTCCGGGCCAGAATGGAAAAGGACACTTAAGGAAAGGGTTACTTATTCGAACTGACTTCTCCGAGGGTTTCGTATCGCCTTAATAGTTGTTTCTTCTCTTTGACCGCGAAACACGTGCCGTGGAGTTTGACTGTGTCGAGCAAGGGTAAAGCTGTCCGTTCGTTGCAGCGCGCTGTCATCGTGGCGGATGAGACAAACCGCTTACTGTCATCACGCAATGCACGTCCTAGACGGGCTGCGTACAAGATAGGATAGGATTTAGTACCGAAGGTCGCGAGTCGGCGATGTACTGACATATACTGCGGCTGAACGAGACTTGTCGTTGCGTGGGAAATGATACTTTATGTACCCGCGCAATGGCGTGAGGAATGAGTACCAGAGGATCAATAAATTAGGATTTGTCATTGGAAATCATACTTACGCCGGGTGCGTAGGTGGAGACGTTTTCACTTATCTATCAATCATTCTGCCTCGTTCGACTCAAAATTGATAAACATGACAAGCCACCTTGCGATGATATCACGCGGTATAAAAGTAAATGAAACTATTGTAGAATTTGTATGAAATGAAGAATATTAACCTTTAGAGTACAGAGCGAGGGAGATCTCTTTCCTGGAGGCTTTTCTAATATTTTGAAAATAATTTCCTTCTTAATATCAAAAGATACTAAAAATATGCGATATTTCATCAAATTATAAGCTAAAAAAAAGACTCTCAAAAAACGAATTCCGATGAGAATGAAAAACGTTTAGAAAATAGACTCCACACGCAGAAGGTTTATTGAAGTGTAGGAAATCAGGATATTATTTTTGCTGAACATAAATCGACAAGATCTGCTCTCGGTACGTCACAAAAATATTTCAAATTAAATTTCCTAAGAAACGGAGTTAAAGATAAACATTCCATCGTGGATTATCAAATTCGAGGACAAATCCGTTGATTTTAATATGCAAAGATTCAGTACATTCTACGAACATACTTATCACTATTTGGATAATTTTTCTTGGATTAAATGCCGAGAAGAACGAGTAATTGCAAAGTTGAGGGGCAGAGGCAGATTCGACGAGATATGCTCTTGGTACGTCACAAAAATATTGAAAAATAAATTTCCTAAGAAATGGAGTTAAGGATAAACATTCCATCGTGGATTATCAAATTCGAGGACAAATCCGTTGATTTTAATATGCAAAGATTCAGTACATTATACGAACATACTTATCACTATTTGGATAATTTTTCTTGGATTAAATGCCGAGAAGAACGAGTAATTGCAAAGTTGAGGGGGCAGGGGGAGGATTTGCGAAATTTCTTGATGCGAGGTAGAACGCCGGGAAATGAGGTTTCCACGGGGTAAGTCGAAGGGACAATCGAGCGCGGGTTAATGCATCGACTGACGGAAAGTGCAGGGGAGGAAAGGGTGGAGGGCCCCGGAAGGGTGGAAACTGCGACGCTGTCGGGGGTTGCGAATACGCGAGGGGTGCTCTCGAGAGCCGGCGGGCGGGGCTTTTACTGGGCCGGGAAATCATATTTAAAAGTACATCGAACATCGCCCTTCGAAAACGTCCACTCGGCCCGGTCAAGCGGCGGATCCGCGCGTTTATTCCGCGCGATGTGGCCGCACCGGGCCGCGCGAAAAAGGACGAGGGGACGCGCCTCGAAGAAGAGGACGTCCTTTCTTCGATCACTGTCTCTCGTTTCTTCTGAAACCGGAAACTTTATTCCGAATTTTAGATTTTATTATGAATTCCAAAATGGCGACTCGTTAAAAAATGAAAGGGAAATTTAGTTGAGCTTTCTACACCGCCTGGCTGAAAAATTAAGGTGCTATGAAAGTGTCTATNAATTTCATGAACACGGTCGTCATTAGAGCTTCCGTAATCACATGCTGGTTTCCAATGATTCGGTGCATCCAATTTGGAAGTAAGTTTTATAAATATTCCGATGGTTTATATTGGGTTGGTGCATAAGTTCGTGCGTTTTTTTCTAACTAGTTTTCCTAGTTAAAAAAAACGCACGAACTTACGCACCAACCCAATATATATAGAATGACCCTTTCATATCACCTTAAGGTGAAGTGAAATCCCCTTCAAATCAGTCGATTCGAATACAACACTTTTTTTTAAGGGTATCAGACCAAACTGTCCGAAACTTTGACACATCACTCCTGATCATCTAAGAATTGTCCTGACTTATTCAAAATTTGGATTTTTTGAAACAATTTTTTAACTCAGCCTACACCAGAATCAAAATGGCGTCGAGCTCTTATATTTCGATCTATATACAATTATCGAAGGCTCTGATATGAGAAACGAAAGGGTCAGGACAATTTTACGACAATTTAGAACACTCTGGTAATCGATAAACTCGCATTTGAACGGGATAAAGGCAAAAAAGTGTTGCATGCGCTTCTATGCTAAAACGATGGGAATACGAGGTCTCGGAGAGAAAATTTAATTGACCTGGAAATCACAGATGGCGCAGGGGGTCCCTCTGCGGTCAATTAGGGCCCCAGAAAGCACGAATCCAGAGGATTTCCGGAGTTTTACTTCGATTTCTTGATATTTATTGTACGAAAACGACAGGTGGAGTATGCCATTTGGTACAATACACAATATAATTCGACACAGCTGTCGATATAAAAACCAACGTCGCCAGCGTAGGCATTTAGAAAAATCTTCTTTATCGACGTCGATCAAGTTCCTCGACGTGTTTCACTCCACCTTAACGCGCGCAGCTGGGAATTAAATTTGAAATATTTCCTCCGGTTCTGGACATGCGATGCTACCTGGCGGATGTCGAATAGAAATTGTTAATCGAAATTGAGGTTTTTAAGGGCGTTTAACGGTTATGGAGGGACGAAATTGTCGATAAGTGCCGGGCAATCGGCTGATAGCGCGGTTCATTAAGCGAGTGGTGAGCCTGAGTTAAATGACAAAATTATTATAAACGCGGAGATAATCGACACGCGAGCTCCGGTTATTGATACCCCGGCGAGTCGCGAAATTGGCGGAGGTAAGGTGTAAATTAGGCGCGTGTATCCTTGCCGATGTACACGCGCTTCGGTGATAAGCCCGGGAGGCGATCGACGAGGAGCAATTAGCGCGCCTCGCAGGTGTGTCGAGATAATTGCCGGCATTTGATATTTCTCGGACGATATTTTTCGCGATAATTAGGACTGGGCGGTGGCTCCGTTCCGTCTCATTCTCGCCTAAAATCGTTAAAAAGGAAAAGGGAAAAAGATCGGACCCAACAACCGGATTTCAGGTGACACCTTTCCAGGCAGGACGCGCCTGAACAATAATTTTCATTGCCTTAAATAAAATTTCGACATAACTTTTACGTGACTTAAAGTACTCCAGACGTGTCGATATCCCCTGGGAATTTATAAGCATCCCTGACATGCCTCGAAATATCGAAGATATTAAATATGAATACGTAAAAGATTTTTTTACGTTACCATGCCCCCTTGAAAATTCTTAATATAAATATTTCCAATGGATCTGGGATATCCGCGACTCGTCGAGTGGATTTACCAGGCCATTTGAATCGATATAAAATCCTGAGTCGATAAGTCCAACCGGTGAGGTCCGAATTAACGATTCCTCGAGGGGCGAGGAATCGGCGAACAAGCGTCCAATCGATAAGGTCGCGATATCGACGAGGGCAGGGCAGGTGCACGGGGATAATTGCGGTTCGATGATTCCCGGTGATAATTGATCGGGTCCCAGGTCCCGATGTCCTCCCGAGGGAGCCCCCGATAGGATCGCGAGGATCTCAAGGTGGTCCCTTTCAAACGGAAAATAATTCCCTAATTATTCCTCCCGCGGCCAGGCCGCGGAGACGACGACTCCTTTGAGTTATGGCCTCGATTTAATTACGGCATTAATTATTTCGTTACGCCGCGCGACAGAACGACGGCGGCGGTGTATACGGCGGAAAGAGACGTCGCGCCTGGCGGGAGGGAGCGAGAAGCTCTTACGCGCCGCGCGCGCACCAGACGGAGAGGGAACGAGCAACTCTTATACGCCGCGCCGCCCCAGACGGAGAGGGAGCGAGAAGCTCTTACGCGCCGCGCGCGCACCAGACGGAGAGGGAACGAGCAGCTCTTATACGCCGCGCCGCCCCAGACGGAGAGGGAGCGAGAAGCTCTTATGCGCCGCGCACGCTCAAGACGGAGAGGGAGAGAGAAGCCGCGCGTGGCCGGTCCGCCTCGGAAGAAGGAGAGGGGATCGACTGGAGCCACCGTCGCGATAATTACTTATCGAATTATGACCGTCGCACTCGCGGTCGATCGCGGCCGCGGCCTTTCCGCGCCGTCTTGTCCGCCGAGTCGTTACGCGGCTCTGTCGTTAACGCGTTAACGCGGGGAATGGAGTGGGGGGTACCAACCAATGCGTCATAACGGTGTTCGCCACAACCTTAATCCTTTCGCTTTCAGAGGTGACTACGATCTCGCGTAATGTTTAAATTTTCCCATTAACAACTCTATGGTAAGTGGAGTGATTAGAGAGAATCCCAGATTTTTCATCATGTTTTTTTTTTTTCCATTTTCGGTCATGACAGAGTAAGGCATTGTTATAGGCAGATACTCGTTACCTGTCTTTCTATGTTACGTTATTGTTTATATTTAAGCCAAGTACCACTCACTGACTGATCAACGTGAAATTAGAAATTCGACTATTAACACATTCGCGACCGGAAAATTTTTTCCGTTTCAAATACTGAATACCGGCGAAAATAATGAAATACTGAAACTGGACGTGATTCACGTCTGCGGCAATCAGGAATAGAATTTAAAATGACGTGAATTCACGTCAGCGGTAACCAGGAATAGAATTTGAAAAGACGTGAATTCACGTCAGTGGTCGCGAATGTGTTGAGGTTGAAGGGGGTAAAATGTGTATTCACAAATTTCTACTTGCATATATCATGAGCGAGGCCACGACAGAACGTGTTAGTCGCTCCATATCCCTTTCGAGTTCACACGAGGAAAATGATTTTTCGAGGTTATGTTCGACAGTGCCTTACCCTGTCAACGCTAAACAGTGAAAGGTTTAGAAAATGAAAATGGTATCCAAAAATTGTCACCCTCCGTTACAATGAAAAAATTGCCGATATTTCATCATTTCAATTTGAAGGACTGGGATTCCACACCCAACATATGGCGGACACTTTTATTTAGTGAGGATTAACGAACAAGACTAACCAAGAACGACTCGCGGAGCCTTCTTATCACCCCTTGATGATGTCATTTGGTTTTTATTGGGACCGCAGAAATAAGCGATTCCCGGTTTCCATTATTAGTTAATAAACCGGGCTCGAGTTTCGAGTTCTCGATCACGACCGGGCCCTTTTCTCGGAATCCCTCGCGGCCTTAATGGCTTAATAAAGGCACGGGGCCGTAAGTCCGCCTCGGTTTATGCATTGCGGTCGGTTTACCCCTTTTTATTATTTCGATTTGACACTCGGACTCGCCGCTCGTAAAACTGACGTCGCCGCGCGCGAACAGTTTAACTCCCGGCTCGGGGGAGTATTTTTCGGGTTTTATTGCGCCTTAATGAGTCCCTTAGAGTTGGGCCTGTCGCGAGGGGCGATACGGTACGTACTACCGCCCATCTTATCACCGAGCCCATTGTCAAATCCGCGAACGGACTCCATCGGGATCCAAATTTATCGCGATGCCCGATAACTCGACAAAAGCCGGCTAAAAGGATTTAAAAAAATTTGTTTAATTCTTTTAAAATGCAGGGTAAAATTATTAATCGCACTGTACTATATATCGTTTACTATATATCTACTATACGTTATCCGTTCATTTGTCAGTGTTTACGTAAGGAGATGTTGATCCCGGGATTTGATTTTTTTCGGCTTTAATTGCGCCTTAATGAGTCCCTTAGAGTTGGGCCTGTCTTACCGCCCATCTTATCACCGGGCCCATTATCAAAGTCGCGAACGGGCTCCATCGGGATCCAAATTTATCGCCATATCCGATAAATTGACAAAAGTCGGCTAAAAAGATTTAAAAGAATTTGTTTAAATTTTTAAATGCAGGATAAAATAATTAATCCCGCTTTACTATATATCGTTATCTATATTTGTATATCGTTTACTATATATACGTTATCCGTTCGTTTGTCAGTGTTTACTTAAGGAGATGTTGATCACGGGATTTCATTTTTTTTTGCTTTAATTGCGCCTTAATGAGTCCCTTAGAGTTGGGCCTGTCTTACCGCCCATCTTATCACCGCATCGGGATCCAAATTTATCGCGATGCCCGATAACTCGACAAAAGTCGCCCAAAATGATTTAAAAGAATTTGTTTAAATTTTCAAAATGCAGGATAAAATAATTAATCGCACTTTACTATATATCGTTATCTACATTTATATATCGCTTACTATATATACATTATCCGTTCGTTTATCAGTGCTTACGTAACGGAATATTGGTCACGAGATTTGAAGCACCTGATGGACGGATAACAAAACGTTTAAAAAACAGCCCCCTTAATGTAGGGTGGTAGATGTCATAAATGTCCTCAGTTTTTTCTTTACCGAGCCTCCCTTGCCCAAATCCACCAATTTGAAGAATTCATTACTGCTAGGGTCCTAGTTTAAAGATTCTGCCAAAACGTTGCGCAAATCAAAGCCCGGAAGTTCTCCTCAATGCCGATTTCGAATTGATAATTGTAATCTGGTTCATATCTTCAATAAAATTGAGCGAGCCTGAAGGATTAATCTCACGCGACATAGAGTGGAGTCCTTTTAGTAGACACGTGAATTAATTCCGGAAAGAAGGAAAAGATAATTGGGGATTAATTTTCATTTTGTAGGGGGGCCCCATTTCTTGACGAGGTCCGAGCGGACCTTCCCTTTCCCGGCATATTCCCGCGTCTTTAACGGCTTAATAAAGCCGGGAGGAGCGGCGTGACGCTAGCCATAAGTCCGCGTCGGTTTATGCATCGGTTTGCTCCCTTTTATTATTTCGATCTGACACTCGGACGGCGCTCGTAAAAGCGACGTCACGACGCGGACGGAGGTGGCCGGCAGCCCCCCGGCTTTAACCTCACCCTCGGAAATTATTTATTCCGCCAGTCGTAAAAGAGCGCGGCGCGGATTTATCGTGAAAATATTGAAATGAGAGACACTGGACCAGGCCGGCCCTCCTTCTCACCTACGTTCGCCTCCCTCTCTCTCTCTTTCCTTTTTTTCCGCGTCCACGCGTCCCTCGGTTTCTCTCTTTCCCTCCGCACCCCCTCGGCCGAGATCGTCCGGTTTACGAGCGGATATATTTTATTGTTTAACGCGACGCAACGCGCCTCCCCCCGCCCTCCCCCTCGGCCCCGGGATCTCTCATCGGCCGGTCGCCATTTTTACATGACCCGCGACGGATTCCCGGAATTTCATTAAACAATTTCTTGTACCACACCGGCGATGACGCGATTCCCACGTTGAGGTACCTCCGGCACCGAAAGAGATGGAACTCCGGGGTCGTTAGCGGCGGGCCTTCTCTTCTCGAGAAATCCAGAGCGGCTCTCTTTTCTCTCTTCGGGCCCGCGATTCGTCTGGGCACTCCTTCTCCTTTGTTTCTTCGGGACGTATCTACCTGATAGAGCGAACTTTTGTACGGCTTGATTAATGGAACCACCCCCGAGTCGGCCGAGAAGCGCCGCTGGTCACTTGCCGCCAACTTCCGAGATCGGGCCAGTGGTTCTCCGGCCGTGGACCTGTGAGGGTGCGGACGGTGCCGAGGAGCTTCCCGCAGGTAATCAGGGATCTTGTGGGGATATGAAAGTGACATGTATACACTCCAAAAAGTAAAAATAGTGATAAGACTTTTCGCCAAAGTGGGCGCGCCGAATCATCTGACACTTCATCGCGAGATTATAGAGGCCCTAGGGAAGAACGCGATGTTCGTATAGTTTCATTTCTCGAAAGAAAATGGCTTTTTTTTTGGTTCTTGTCCGAGATAAATACAAGTCTTTTTCAGGACTATGTACTCTCTTCTCCGATTATTTGCCACGGAACAAGTATGAGTCGATTTAAGACATTTTTCCCCAATCTCGTTAAATTAACCTATAGCAATGTTATAGGTACAGACTTCACGTCGTAATTTTTCATTATCCTGATTCTAAGCCCGATTCGTTTCGCAATTAATCCCGAAAATCGTGAGGAAAGGAGGCAATCGCGAATTATCACGCGAGGAACCGGCGAAGGTGAGGTCCTTCGAGTGTCGTCAAACTTTGACAATACTCTTCCTTCGAGCCTAAGTTAAATTAACCCATAACAATATTAAAGATATAGGCCACGTCGTAATTTTTTATTATCTTGATTCTAAACCCAAATCGCTCTATAATTAATCGGGAAAATCGTGAGGAAAGGAAGCAATCGCGAATTATCACGCGAGGAACCGGCGACGGTGAGGTCCTTGGAGTGTCATCAACCTTTGACAATACTCCTTCTTCGAGCTTTAGTTAAATTAACCTACAGCAATATTAAAGATATAGACTTCACGTCGTCATTTTTCATTATCCTGATTCTAAACCCGAATCGCTTTATAATTAATCGGGAAAGTCGTGAGGAAAGGAAGCAATCGCGAATTATCACGCGAGGCTTCTTCGAGCTTTAGTTAAATTAACCTACAGCAATATTAAAGATATAGACTTCACGTCGTCATTTTTCATTATCCTGATTCTAAACCCGAATCGCTTTATAATTAATCGGGAAAGTCGTGAGGAAAGGAAGCAATCGCGAATTATCACGCGAGGAACCAGCGAAGGTGAGGTCCTTCGAGTGTCATCAAACTTTGGCAATACTCCTTCTTCGAGGCTAATCCTGGAGGTTCCTCGCGGCCCAAATTGCCAGGATTACGCCTCCCGAGACGACGCGTCCTTCGCGAGATTGCCAGGATTACATGGCAGTTACCATTGCGATGTCTCTCTCCTTCGCGCCCGCAAATAGGCGTCGAGGTTCTGACGGAAAGGCACGAACTCGCGAGCGAATCGCTATTAACACATTCGCGACGGGATGTACCACCGGTGGTACACATCGAATGGCAAAACCAATGGTTTAAAATTTCCCCGGCGTGAAGGTGTTAATGCCGAGCCGCATTTCGCGATCTTCGCGGATCCCGGGAAGATCCTGCGCGGCTCACCTCCTCACCTTTAATCTCGGAGGATATCAAAGACTTTCTCGACGGCCTTGTCGAGCAGCCTCGGAAAAGAAATCTCCGATAAAATATGGTTTCGCTTTATGATCACGAAATCTCATCCGGGAGTTTCTCGGGTTTTCGGGTCGGCAAGAGAACTCCTCTTAAGGTGAAGTGAAACATCCTTCAAATCAGTCGACAACACTTTTTTTTAAGAGTATTAGACCAAACTGTTCGAAACTTTGACACATCACTCCTGACCATCTAAGAATTGTCCTGACATATTCAAAATTTGGATTTTTCAAACAAATTTTTTAACGCAGTCCAGGCCAGAACCAAAATGGCGTCGAGCTCTCATATTTCGATCAATATACAATTATCGAAGGCTCTGATATGAGAATCGAAAGGGTCAGGACAATTTTACGACAATTTAGAACACTCTGGTAATCGATAAACTCGCATTTGAACGAGATAAAGGCAAAAAAAGTGTTGTNGGCTTAGAAAATTATTTGGCAAGAGCCGAAAATTGCAGAACTTCCGGTCTCGGTGACGTCTTATCACGCGCATGCGTGCGAACACACGCGCCGGGGGTCCCCGGGCCCGTGAGAGCGCGCGGCTTGTGGGTGGCTTTCAATTACGCACCTACGGGGCATCGATTCCCTTTTTTAGCTCTTCATCCCCGAATGCCCTCTCTTCCGCGCTCTTTCTCTCTCCGGATTCGGCGTCGCTCTCCACGTGGTATCGCGTGATCTCCGGTCGCGCGTTGTAATAGAGATATTTTGCACCTACAAGGAGGGGCCCTCGAAATTGAAACTCGCCTGCAGGCCGGAGAAATTATTGCTACGTCCGTCTCTTAAAGTAATGGGCACACCTCGTCCCTGCCCCCCTCATTCCTCGCGAGTTGGAGAGCATAAAAAAAGTATGGAAAAAAGAATGACGACCGCGCGGTCGAATTTTCGAAATTTATTTCCGGACCGCCTCGGTAACTGTTCCGAATTGGAGGTGCAGTTAAGGTGACGTTAAGGTGGGGTGAGGTGAATTATGATCTCATCAATTTCGAGAGATAAATTTACCTTTTTCATATTTTTTTACCCATCGCTCGATTTTCACGACCCCCCCTAATATTTCCTGGATTTATTTCAGCGGTTCCTAAGGAGGGAGGAAATTGATCGGTAATTGAGGTTGAATTAAGACTTCATCTTTTTTTTTTTTTCTGTAACATACGTTTATTGCTGCCAATAATAAATATACACACAATATAGCTCACCACAAACCTTAAACGTATAAAAAAGGATAAAGCAGAGAATATGGGTGGATGTTTATGTAGGGAGATGTTTGTCATTTGGAATAATAACGTTTATTCAGTGTTAGTAAAACAATGAAATAATTAGATATCGGAAGGAGAAGTCACGTCACGAGTGGAAAACTTTTCTTTGGTTTCGTCTCTTCATCCCTTACGAGGGGGAGGAGGACAGAAGTTTCCGAAGAAGCCTCGACGGAGGATCGGAATAACAAGCGGCGTGTTACAACCCGTGGCATAAATAAATAAGGCCACGTTGAAATCGTAATCCCCCCCGTCCGAGGCATAAAAATTAAAATTAGCCCCCGGTCCGACCGCGCGCACCCCACCGAGTATTATGCAAAGCCAGGCGCAATAAAAATAACATATTGCGACCGAGAGGCGTAAGTTTTAATCCAATATTAGTGAGATAAGTCCTTAGAGAGAGAGAGAGGTGGCGAGGGAACGATAAGGGGAGGGAGAGAGAAAGAACGAACCGTGTATCTCACCCCCAAAAGGGAGAAAAGATTTCTTTTGTGTAACGCGCCTCCACCCACCCATTGCCACCCACTCGTTCCACCCGCCGACTTTACATTGTGGTTATTAGAAAATATTCCTCCGTGGGGTCCGCCCCCCCCCCAAGGGTGGCTTCTTCGGTGCCCTAAGGACCACGCCGAGGGAAACGCATTATCGTTTACCTCCCTTCAGGGAGGTTTCATCCCTTAATCGGAACCTGAACCGATTCTCACGCGGATCGCCCTAATTTGTTGCTCTACTTTCGCATTCATAACAGAAAGAATTGTTTAAAGGAAATTACTATGTATCTTGTTAATTTTAAAAATTAGACGGCATTGGTCTTCATTTTTCAGGTTAGGAAAAATATTAAAACAGGGGATATGTAAAAAGAATTTAATTAAGGGAGATTCCAAGCTTTAATTGGAAGCTGCAATCGATTCATTTATAACAAAGAAATTCATGAACAGAAATGATTGCCTCTCATTTAAATTTCAAGACCACGGCAGAATTGGGCGTGATTTTTCGGATCATTGGAGGAATGAAAAATTGAGAATTTGCGTGAGGAAAATTGAGTGAAAATGATTAGACGCGAACTATTTCGGGTGATTCTCGGCAGAGCTTTCGTAGGTCTTCGAAATCACCCCCTAGGATCTTATGGAAGAACGAGCCAGCATCCCGCGTAAATTCCGCGGATGCGTGAAGAAGGAGAGAGACGAGAGAAAGAGGTCTCTCCACCTTTCGGGAGAGAGGAAGAGAGAGGGCGACAGGGGGTCGCGCAAAATCGGGCAAATCCAATCTGACCGGACCAGGCCGGGGGCGCGGGTGGCGGGGTACTCGTAAAAGTTTATAATTTGGAAAATATCCCGGCGTCCTTGGGATTTCCGCGGCAATCGGGTTTATAAAGCGAGAAATCGAAAAGGGGGTGGGGCCGGGGGTGAACGCGGAGGGCCCCGGAAAAGCAAGTTAGGGACGGTAACGCGGAAGGACTTTTGACGAAAATTGAAGTCGTTGTTATGACGGGAATCGCGTGTGACGAGGCTTTACGAGGGGGTGGTCCCACCCCCCGCGTCGACACTCGTAGGATCGGGAGATGATAATTCGACTGCGAAACAACCCCCGGTGGCTGCACTTGCCAGCTAACAGAGGTTCTCAGCTACCTCCATCCCGAAACTGTTCTTTTACTTATTCCTTGTAAATTTAATTATACCTTGATCGTCAAAATTGAAATCAGACACCAAGTCGTCTCGTTATAAATGATATAATTGTGAAGTAAGACGAATTGCATTTTTATCAATGGCGCCCAATAATGCGGTTGCATTGTCGCCAGAATTGAGAATAACCCATTAATCAAGTCTCGCGAGGAATTCCGATTTTCAGTTGACGTCACACGAGTGGCAATGATTGATTTAATGATTTTGTATACATTGTGTATTTATTATTAATGTATGTACTTTCACATAGAAATTGTTAATTGTTGGGTGCAAAGAATTGACATCGTCTTCTCGAAAGTGTCCGATATCGAATATAGTGTTCATATCTGTGTTGGGTATGGACTTCATGCCTTCTTCCTTAAACCTGAAAATTACACCTGAAAATTAATGATATAAACAAAGTTGCAGGGATGATATTATTTTCACGTTGTATTGTTACGGGTAGTATGAATCCGATTGAAGGAGGCATGAAGAATAACCAAAAAAAAAAGAATTAATAACTTTAAAGTGAGTTTGTGCATAAATTATTGAAACTCGTACACGGAAAGTTCGTCACTCATCGCCTCAAAAGGACCTATTATCGAAGATAAGGCTTGATACTGATTCAACATACTGGCAAAATGAGCAATTAATATTCTAAGATGATTTTCTGTATAAATAGTTGGACCTCGATTGACATTGATCAATAAAGAAAGACTCGATATCGAACGTAGGGCTCTTTTATGAATTAGGGCAATGACGAGAAGGGCCATGAATGAGTTGAAATGACTTTGTATATAAATTGTTACATCGTATACGGAAGATGCGGCACCCATCACCCTCGAAAAGGGCCAATATCGAAGAGCGGTATCACCCCGGCAGATGCAGAGCTCGCACGAAACCTGACGCTGCAAATATGATCTGCCACTCTGGAAGTGAGAAAGAGAGACTCGGAGAAGGAGGAACGGAGGAAAGGGAAAAAATACAGAAGGGAGCCACTGGCCCGGAATGGGGTTGGATTCTATGAGCCATGACTGGAACGATATCACGGGTTATGGCAATACGACAGTCGCAATGCGATCTGCCAGCCTCCGAGTCTTCGTGGGATTCGATAAAAAAAATTGACAAAAAAGGGGGGGGGGGTTGGTCCTAAAAATAGGGGAAATCGTGAGAGCAATCGTTCACCTCGCCTGTTTTTTACCTAATAATTCATACCCTGATATCAAACTAATCGGTTGATTTAAAATTAATTTCAAATCTTTCTTCGAATGGAGTGCACGGAATTGTTGTAAATGTTACGACGTGAATTTGGAGGCTATAAGAAAGGATTCGACATCCATGAAAATTTAATTTAATTTTTTAATTCGTTTAT